>NW_017537245.1:1406859-1458607 GCF_001853355.1 Bactrocera latifrons | reverse complement strand
CGTAGAGCGTCAGCTAGTTCACTTGAGGACATTTCGTTAGCATTTTTAATTCCAACAGACTTAGCTAATTGAATGACCTGAGACTTTTGATTGATTTGTCTTAAGAGCGGGCAATTTGCATGGCCGCTCATTAATACAGCATTGCGAAACAAACCTAGAGAGGGTTGTGTTTTTGATTAGTAAAGAGTTATTTAACACATTTAAAAAAAAAAGCTTTAGGCAGTGCAGAATTTTACATTAAATTTGTCGAGCACAGTGGTTTGWGTACGYGACCCTTAWACATAAGTACCTTTTGAAGCCGGGCTTAACATGTGGAAATGCGAAGAAAAACTGCCAGCACTATGGCCAAAAATAGTAACACGCGAAGGATCACCGTTGAAGACAGCAATATATTTTTGTACCCATTTAAGCGCCATGTTCTGGTCCTTAAGTCCAAAATTACCAGTCATATGCTCATCACCGGTACTAAGAAAACCTACAGACATCAATAATTTCACAATTTTCATTATTTATCACATAGATTCCTTTTAAGGAAGCTTGAAAATTTTAGTAAATACCCACCAAATTGACCTAAGCGATATGCGGCTAATACCAATATAACCTCATTAGTTTCCATAAAATATTCAGGACCATTCACTGCGGGACTTGGAGTGCCCGAAAAAAAGCCTCCACCGTGTATGTAGAACAAAATGGGTAGCTTCTCAGTAGACGCTTTCTAAAATTGACAAAAATACAGTGAGGTAAAATAAATGTAGCAAATATTTCTCAACGTCTTTATACTTTAGGGCGATACAAATTCAAGTAAAGGCAGTCCTCTTCACCACTAATCATAGGTATGTGTGGAATTGGGTTATATTGAATGCATTCAGTTCTCGGTTCTTTGACCATAAGTTTGTCCTTCCATGGTTCAACTGGTATAGGGTGCTATTATATAAATAAAATAGGATATTTGCTATTAAACTTTATATTCTCCATATTCTCCCATATTTTCTTACCTTAAATCGCAATTCACCGATCGGTGGTTTAGCAAACGGTATGCCATAAAAGGCCTCATATTCTTGACCCTCACTGCCTGTTGCATAAATACCTTCGATACAGCCCAATTGATCGATACAGACTTCGGGACCACCGGCTTTCGTAACGGAAAAGTTGAAATAATTTGCAAAAAGYACAAAGAGCAGCGTATACATTTTGTTAATCAATTATTAAAATACAGATGAAATGATTGATTCGAGTGATATTTTCATCAGTTTTATAGGTTTCCGCCGACTTTGAATGTCGGCAACGGCTTGCGTGTTTCGAAGAACAAACAAATATTTACACAAATTATTATAATATTATTATAATACTTGTACAATATATTGTATATCTACAGTAGAGACTCAAAAAGTTAAGACGCATAAAATTTAAGTATAGGGAAAAGTTAAGCAACTTTCAGTATTCACGGAAGGTACATGTGATGAAATTAAGAGAAAAACTTTACATAAAGCAGAATAACGTGAATAATTGGAAAATCAGCTGCACAAGTGGCTCTTAAATCAACGAGAAAGACACAGCCCAATAAGTGATCCCATTTTGAAAGCTACGGCAAATCATCTTTTTTAACAAATTTTTTTTTTTTTTTTGATGCAAATCGAAATCCAAATTTTTTAAAACTGGATTCCATACAGTATTTTTAAAAGATGTAAGATGTGTTTTTATTTATTAAGTGATTTCCAACTAGACTATATTCCGATTTGTTCTGTAGATACGTCGTTTGAATGTTCAAAAATATTCATATTTATAACTTGCCTGTAAAGGTCATTCTTCTATTTAATAATTGGCGACGGGAACAGTTTTTGTGCTTCTTCCATCGAATGTCACAGCAGCTACTCAACCAATGGACCTGAATTTTTTGGCATCCATTGTGGACCAAGAAGGTCTGTTGATTCATGAATTATTGCGGAAACCCGATCTTCGTAATGCAATTTTGCTCTTAAAACTTGCCCTCAAAGTGTTTTACAAAAAGCGTTGCATAACTACCTAAATTGTCTAAATCATCAGAATGGCGACAAAAACAATATGCTCTATCAGTGCTACTTTCACCGGATTCTTTTTATAATCGCATATTTGAAGAGACAGAAGAGTTGTTGACAAGACTAGCCCCTGATGGCATTCTCTCAATTGAAGATATTACTATATGGAATGCCGACTTGCTTGATGAGAATGAAAATAACACAGGAATGAAGATAATAACAATGTTTCCGAAGCTCCAGAGTTTGTATCTTACAATGAAGCAATATGCGCTGTTAATACGCTTATTAAATGGAATGAGTGCAATACAAAGTTCTTTAACAAGCATATTTCACATCTTCTCGAGCTACGAAAAGTTAAGTACCCCAATAACAAACTGCTTAACTTTTTCGAGCCTCTACGGTATTTAAAAAGGGMATTGAATAGTGTTGTTCTACGCCAATATATTAAGGATGTTTCTTTTTATATGAAAATACTGTTGCTTTACATTTATATAAATATTATATATAAAATTTGTGTAGTTTTGAAGTTCAGTGTTTTTTGAATTACAGGTTTTTTGCCATTTTGCACTTAAATTGTTAGTGAACTGAAAGTTAGAAATCTTAACTGTATTTTTTAAGATATTACTTCACTTAGAAAAAAGCGGAATATTTAAGATTAATTTCTAAAATAAAGACGAATCATAAATCTGTTCAGATAGACGATAATTTTAGCAAAACTGGTTATTCTACCTGTTTTTAATTTTGAAAGTATTTCCCTTTGACTTTTGAGACGAATTGTCTAGCTCTTGGCATTTCAAAAATCATAAAATGTGAAAAAACGAAAAAGGGCATATCGGACATACTTAAATAAAAAATAACTACAACTTTCCTTCATTCGATCGAAAGTACAACAAGCAAAAGTTTGAACCACACATATATGTTGCATCACACCGCTACTCCGGATGCGTGCGTGCTTTGCGTGTTTTGGGGTGCTGAAAGCATTTAATAACACAAATTGCTTAACAGTTTACTTAATTTATTTGTGAACTATTCATACTATTTATATATTCATATTATAATGAATAATCACTGAATAATAGTTCGATACTGCGAATGTAGCTGATCAAAAGAACTTAAATATAGTATTGATTCGAGTAAGAGATTAATTGAAATATGCCTTGCTAATATAAAGRAAATATACATATGTGCATTAGGGTGATTCAAAAAAAATATTTTTTTTCGTTTGGTACTCTGAAAAAGGAGCCTCTCCAAGAATGAGTTCTTRATTGTAACGGAAAGGTCCTCCTACTTACAATTTTCTATTTTTTCTTATTATCATATAGAAAAATTTATATCTCACTTCCAACTACTTGAAAAAATATCTTGTTCCTTAGATTTTGTAGGATTTAAAAGATATTAACGGTTGAAGTTTGATTATTTTTAGGAACATTTTTTATTCTTATGAATTTTATAACTCAATGAAAAAAATCATTATCAATGATGAAGAGTACCAAACAAAAAAAAAAATTTTTTTTTGATTCACCTTAATATGCATTSATGTTTGACGATGGATATCTCGTAAACGCTTAACTTAATCGAAAAATCATAAGAGACCATTTTTATAGAGCAGTAAATTTGCTACAAAACTATGAGTTTCATCATTCATAATGATTTTATTTCATTGAGTTATAAAATTCATAAGAAATAAAAAAATAATCAAGCTTCAACCGTTAATATCCTTTAAACGGTTGGGTTTACGAAAAAATCGTAGACTTTTTTTGTAGAGCATTCAATTTCCTACAAAATCTMAGGAACAAGATATTTTTTCAAGTAGTTGGAAGCGAGATATAAATTGTTCTATATAAGATAATAAGAAAAAACAGAAAATTGTAAGTAGGAGGACCTTCCCGTTACAATTAAGAACTCATTCTTGGAGAGGCTTCCTTTTTCAGAGTACCAAACGAAAAAAAATATTTTTCCTTCCTATTTTACCTTCCCGTTACAATTAAGACTAATTACAAAATACATCAGTTCAAAAATATAAATAATAGACATTATTCGACAGTGATAGATTTTCTGCTTCAAAGGTTTCAACATAAAGAAGGGTGCATGGGTCTACTAACAAGAACGACGTTGCTGGAATTTCGGATACAGTGTGCTGAATATTGTTTTCGAGGTCCTCGAGAGTTGACAATATTCCACGTAAAATTTCGTAAAAATATCTCGTCAAATGAAAAAGTTTCCCAGACAAGTACTTAATTCAATACAGATATCGAGGGTTCCGATAAATTAGGAACTTCTTAGGGAGAAAAGAATGTGTGCAAATTTTTAGATCGATCTCTCAAAAATTGACAAAGTACAGACTGTCAGCCGTACCTGACGGACAGGGCTAAATCGACTCACAGCGTCATGCTGATCAATTATATACTCTCTCCAGAACTACTAGCTAGAAACACAGTATTCCCTGAAATAAGGGGGTCAGCAATGTACGCCCCTTTTTGAGAGGTTGCCTGAAGGATCACTCATTCACTGGTTGAAAAACCATTACGAGAAATATACTATATGGTATATCAATATTATTTTTGGCTTGGTATTAGCTAATGTAAGGATCGATCCATATTTTATCTTCGGTCCCATATGCTCGTATTTACAAGGATGGATATAGACTTTCCATCTGATTTTTTTTTGTGATGGATTGTACTGTGATAAGGGTAAGGTCAATTGAAATTTCAAATCAATTTCATTCATTCTTCTACGCAGTTTTTTTTTTTGATTTTTCTGATCATACGGAGAAAAATCGGGCGAAAACGGTGGTGAATGAAGCATATGAGTCGAGTTGTTTGCAAAGAAGTCGCGAAAAAACAATACAGTGAGACATGGTACATTACCGTGACGAAGAAACTAATTCAGACTTGAGGCGTTTGGGACACAAAAAATTCTTCAAATTCTTCAAATTTTTTGTGCCAACACTATTAACAGGATCTCTAATTGTCAAACGATTTCTTCAAGTACCAAATATTTGATTATTCGGCGTGGCATAGGATGGTAAGGATTAGTTTGTCATCGAGGTCATCCAACGGTAGGCCCAGGAAACTTACTGTTTCGACGGAGTCTGACCATAGGAAGAGGAGTACCAGATATGTAGGGTTAACACGACATGCAAAGAGATCGTTAGTGTCATGCGGGGACTCGTTGCACGCTGGACATATGTTTGATGAATCGGCAAGTTTTAGGATTGAAGTTGATGATCTCCAGAGTGCTGTTCGTCTTTAATGCGTTTTCGGCCCGCTTTGAACTCWATGTACTACTTATGGACAGTCCTACCAACCAAAACTTATCTGCCTCAGTGAGACTTTTATTTAACGCCATCTATACACACTTTCTCAAAATAAAAATTCGAAACTCAATTCAGGTCGGTGTAGAAAAGGAAAGCAAATTTATTAAAAATTCATATTTACAACACATTTKTTTGCTTTTATATTATATTCACAGTGACTTTTGTATTAAACGTAATTGTATAATATTAAATTGCTTTCGTTTGGTTAACAATAAGTTTACACACAAACTGTCTTTACACATGAATAAATAAATATTAAAACTTATAGTAATTTTAAGGGTGTTTACTAATGCTAATTTAAAGAAAATAAACGATTTTTTTTATAAAAAAAATAATAAAAAATTCTTGTTGTTGTTCATTTAAGAGAATTTGTTACGCCCTCACCAAGTATAACAAAATACAGGGTGATGGAAGCCAATAATGATTTATTTGATGATTACTTCAGAAAAATATTTAATTTAAAAAGTCATATAAATATATGAAATTAATTGAAGATGAACAGAAAAAAATATTTTTTTAAAATTTAGTTTTTTTACAATTTATGCTTAATTATGACTTCGATGGGAATATACGTTCAACAACACCATTTTTTTTTAATAATTCTAATAATTGTTTTTTTTTTTTTTAAAAACCAAAAAATTCATGAATAATAATAGAAAAAAAGTGGAAAAAACCTAGGCCTACATAGTAAGTAACATAAATATCAGCAGAAGCATTGAAATTCTCTCTTATCCAAATTAAACCGCATATAATGACTTCTAAGTGATCTTAAAAATATACCTTTGAGWTACATTTTTCTACTTTTTTTCATAAACTATTTTAATTCACAGTTTTAATAACGAAATTTTAACTGCAATTAGCAAAATAGTTAGTTTGTTAGCAAGCGTGTAAGCTTAGATTCTAATAAGCTATTTATAGGGGCCGCCTTAAAAAGCAATATATATTTTTTGTTGTAGTAATTAATTTAACGATGCAATGTATTTGGTGTAGTGCAAAAAGGAACTTTTAACGACAACAACTGCATATGTAGGTGTGTAACATATGTAGCTACATTTCTCAATCAAATCGCTGAGAGCGTCCGTCGTTTCATCGCGCTCAAATCGGGATGCCAGACGTCGACGATCAGAACAAGACGTAAACTAGTGCCGTTATGCCAAACCTCGTGTTCGAAACTATCGTCGAATATCAAAAATTCACCCTCCTTCCAAGTCCTGTAAGTAAATGCATATTTAACATAAGTTAAGCAAAATATAATGGCACGAAAAAACGTATACTTCGGCTACACCGAAGAAGTTTTTTGGTGTTGCCTTGATTAATAATTAGTAAATAAAAAATTTAGCGTACGAGGACTTGAGTTTGATCTGCCAGTTTGTATGGCAGCTGTACGTTATAGTGGTCCAATCTATATAATATTTTCATAGATTGTAGCGATTCCTTACCAACACTCGCAGCCATACACCCTCCGACGATGTCTAAGGCAATATGTAAAAGATGGCTTTAAATGCCATATTTGGAGTGGACCTAAGAGCATAAGCTGATGAGCGCCACCTTTTSAATGCTCTCGAGTTACTTTRCAAGTGTGGTCTTGGACTTGACTTTGGTGGTGTAGAGCTCCGTTACAGCAGTACAAGACAATCGATGCCTTTTTTACTCTCTAATTTATGCCAAATTTGGTTAAGATAAGTTCATCATGMCAAACTTAATTTACTCCATTCAGGGTATATAAATAATTGCTTATTTCACTATTATTCTTATTACTATGCTTGAGTTAGCAGAAACCAAACGCACTCACCGTTCTTCCTCAGCCACACGCAACATTGGACCTTTCGGCACAACGAGACCCAGATGTGCACGCAAACGGCAATTTGTCGGGCCGCAATGTGGGTGAACATGCGTGCCCGGTTGCATTATACTGAATTTCACCTGACCGCGTCGACAGCCAGCTGCCGCTGTAAATTTTTCAATAAGCCCACACGTTATGGGCGCTTTCTGACAATTCTTAACACGCCGCTGACCGCGTGAATACAACTCGTATTGCTGCCAATTGCCGGTGTCACGCAAGCTTTCAGCTTCGTCGAGATAATTGCCATGCYTACTCAACAAGCTTAACGCTTCATCACGTATCGCCTGCCAATTGAGTTCCAATTTGTTGAGGTATTCAACATAAGTAGTCTCAGCTTTGGTCCAGTAAGGTTGTGCACGCAAATCGGGTTCATTATACAGTGAACGCTGATAGACGGAGGGAAACAGCTGCAGAGCAGCGGCGCGTTTATACACTTTAACAGCTTCGGCTTGCCGACCCAGGCGTTGCAACGAATCGCCAAGATTAAAATAGAAGCGGCCATCCTGAGTGCCCGGAGCTTTTGAGTTGATTCCCGCGCGCAAATAAATAACGGCATTCTCATAATCTTTATCCAGCTGACGCAAAACAAAACCATAGTGCACCTGCGCAAATCCGTCCTTGGGCCAACGACGCAGCACTTCCTGTAGCACCAATTTGGCATCGGATAAGCTGCAAGTAAACGTGAGTTTAAACAACTGTGTGGAGAGTAAATATATCGAATAGTATGTGGGGAACACTCACCGATTCTGCAACAGATACGTGATGGCCAGTTCATTCCGAACATCCGGTTTATTCGTAAAGCGCGCAATCAATTGCTGATGTATGGGCACCGCCTGCATGTGGTGACCTGCAAGCAGCAGAGTTGATTAGCAACAGAGACAGTGAGCCGTCAAAACATTTCAGCTCCTACAGCCAATCGAGTTTACCCATGAAGCGCATACGCTCGATACATCGTTCGGCAGCCTTCCGAAACTGCGCATGATCGGTGATGCTGTCGCCCAGCGCTAAGTAACGCTTGTACGCCTGTATAGCTTGATTCAACAGGTTATTGCTACGCTGCTGCTCCGACATCTTATCGAGCAACCGCGCTTGCCCGAGAAATGCTGCTGGTCGATCGGGAAAGCGCTGCACGAGTTCRGCGAAACGTTTGTCGGCGAGCGCGTAATTCTTTTGCGTGCGCCATCAGCATGARCGTGTATATGTGTAYGTGTGTGTGTCAACAGCAGGTTCGATAACAGCAAATGCAGTTAGCAGCAGCATTGGGAAATAAACAATTACAACAATAACAAGAAAACGCAATTTTAGTAAGAACGCGACATGCAATTACAAAAGCAAAAACAAATACACAGTTAGCTCGTGTGCATTCGCAAAATACGTGTGTGTGTGTGTTTGGAGTGTCATCGATTGCAATAAAGTCATCGCTTAATTGATCAACCGTGACCCAGACGGCCGCGCTTTAAGTGGGTGATGAGCGCGACCGCTGRCGTCGCCGGCGCAGTTAAGCAATAAGTTAATTGTAATTGAGTAATGCAATTCTGGCAAATTAAATTGTTGCGCTCTGATTGTCTAGCGCTGTAAGTCAGCAGAAATGCGCAAATGTATAATATATTATTATTTATTATTATTATTWTTTTTTTTAATTTCTTATTAATAAAGCAGCCAAATAGTRTAACCGATGCATTTAGTAATCTTTACCATTTAATTTTTTTATAAATGTTAGAAAAAAATTGTTTTTTTATTAAAAATTCTTTTGAATCGTTTTATCAGTTGTTTTAACAAACTTTTAGTATATTAATGTAAACATTTACTTCAAATTATTTATGAATTCATATTTTCATGTATTTTTTATTGAATTAATAGAAAAGTTACATTTTTTTCTTAAAACCTACAGACTAGCATTTTTTAATTAAAGCGAACGCATTAAAAGCTATGCGCAGGAAGGTRGGGACGTTGTTTGTATGTAATATTATGCAATCATTTACTTTTATTGATATGAGAACTGTGAGAATAGAAAGTAAAATGTGGAAAAATATTATAAGAAAATATATTGTTTTTTTGTCTAATGTGCTTTAAAAAATATGCCAATACAATTTTAAAATTTTCAAACGCTTAGAATCTTTTGAAAATCATTTGTCAAAAGAAATGATAATCTTCCGAAAAAAATRTTTTTGAAATGTTAACATCTAAAGTTAAAAATATTTTGTAAATATTGAGTCTATAACTATATTCGTGCCGAACTTGATCTTATATGCACTGTTAATATACTCCGAACATTCGTTGGAAAGCTATATCTATGACTATTACAAAGGGTGATCCATTTCGAGGTTCTCTACTTTTTATAAGAAAATACACAGAAACTTCAAATTTAATGGAARACGTCTATTATATTTCGAAAAAATATTCTGTGACAGTTATTTCTTATCTCTTTCAAATGTTAGTCGCGAGTACGTCCGTCCTTTGTGCCCACTTTTCAATGACTCATTCGAGCATTTTTACCGGTAACTGGCGAATGACACTCGTGATGGTTTACTCCAAGACCTGAATCGAAACGAAAAAGCTCGCATAGACTTTAAATTTAACATRTCCCCACAGAAAAAAGTCTAACAGTGTGATAGCACACGATCTTGGTGCCCAAACGATCGGCCCAAAACTTGAAATTACCCGCTCACCGAAGTGTTCTCTCAATAATTACATTGATCTTGTTGAAACCAAATATCGCCGAGATCACGAGCTTCAATTTCAGACATCAAGTAGTCGGTTATCATGGCTCACCGGAATCATTTTTGAAGAAATACCCACCGACTCACTAACWGGATGAAATTTTAGCTCTTTCATCTCTTCAGGTTGTTTTTCGTCCCAAATGCGGCAATTTTGCTTGATTACATACCCATTGAGCAAGATATGGGCCTCATCACTTAACAAAATTTGGCTAGAAGACATCAGATCTGTTTGGAACTTGGAACAARAGCTCATATATCGAAGCGATGTCGCTTGGAAGGTTCATGCACAAGCTGTATTTTGTACGCTTAGAATTTAAAATCTCTTCGKGTACACTCTCAGCTACTGCTGCTATATTTTCTTCACTTCRTGCTGGACGTGGTAATTCGGTCAAATATTATCCAATAATGAATACTGGGTCTCAAAATGTCATGGCTCTGCTGTGGCTCCGGACAAAGTGAGTGGGTAATAATAGCAAAATGAAATACTATGGGAGTAGCGTAGTTTTTCAAACGCTAGAAGAGACTATACGWCATCCTAYATGTGGAATGCAAGACTTTGTGTAGGAAAAACCCGCAAATATCGTTTGGCAGTTACTCGATATTTCGGAGGTTGCACAAATGAAGCTTCTTTATGTAACCGAAACGGACCTGGATTRTATACATATGTATGTTTGTCAATAATGCTAAGTAAACACTACACAAAAGTTTTGCTTCGGAATGTGACTGGTAATCCAAAATAGATCTCCTACAACAACTCTAAAAGAAAAAAAAAGATATGTGAAACCTTTACAACTAACTTAAATAACTTATGAGAAAACCGCACGAATATAATTATAGACCCAATKAAATCCTAAACTACCAATGCCGCTCACGTGTATTTCACTTACCTCTCGCATTAGATCTTCGTTTGCACGGCGCAACTGGTGTTCAAACGAGTCAAAATCATCGTTCTGAGCTTGGGGCCCACCACCTARTTCTTCCTTTGGCTTGATTTCTTGTTATTAAAAAGAAGAAATAAATAAAATGAATATTTCAAAAAGTTAGGTTATAATATATGTAGGAAGTACAAAAATGTTKTCAAATGAGTATGTTAAACAAAAGTTTCAAATATCGTATGACATAAGAGTTTAATTTAACGGCAATTCGATAATAAAGAGGCGTCCCTGCGCTTCACCTATGTACTATATATGCTCATATTTCATATTTTCGAAAATGTTTAAAATATAATTTTCTTAATAACTAATTTGTGTACACTTACTATCCGCTAATTATTGAGTCATTATTACATTGACAAAACCTTACGTTACTATGTAAGTATGTAATTCGTATCAAAAGTATTTGTCTTGCTCGCTTTGATTACTTGTGGCCAACCGATTGTAGTCAGATGTGATGATGATGATGGTGATAATGATGTTGCTGCTTTTTAAAGCATGTGTATATAGGTATTTGCGGTTTGGATAATTTTCAATGGTGAAGTATGCATTTTATAGATAATTAAGAAATCATGAGCATGTAAAAACGTATGCAATTRCATAAGTGCCAATCAGTGGACGGTTTGATATGTACGTGAGTATGTAGGTAGTAAGTATGCATTTAAATTTTCCATAGGTGTGCAACACGACGGTAGTAATGCCAATTAAGCAGTAATTAGTATTAGAAATTACGTGTCCATGTTGGGTCGTCTGGATCTTCATCACTCTCRTATTCTTTTGCCGGCAAGCGGCCATACTTGGCCTCCAGTCTATTCATGAGTTCAGTGTCGTCGACATCTGAAATATCCTCATCATCTAGCAAATCATCATCGATGTCTTCGTCATCCTCTTCCTCCTCCTCATCCTCTTCATCTGTATCGTCCAATATATCGCGCCTATATTCGCCACCCACACCCACACCCACACCATCATCATCAACACCACCATCATCATCATCAGAATCAATATCTTCTTCGTCGGGTGGATAATCCAAATCGTGTGTAACATCGTGTTTTGTCGTTTTTGGTGAATCCGGTATGTATTGTTTGGTGTTGCTTTTCGGTGAGTATAGCTCAGCAGCCGTTGTGGTATTTGTTGTWGTGATATTGAAATTTTGATTTGGTTTTATGGTTTCGTCTTTCGTACTTGTTGTTGTTATTGGTGATTGTGTTTGACCTAAACTCGGCGTAAATGTTTGTGCTGTTCTCGTTGCTGTCGCTGTCGTTGTAAATGGTGATACCTTCTTAAATGATGTATCAGTAGTAGTAGCTGGTGGAGGTGGTAGTGTGGTGATTACTGCTGGTGATTTCTTCGCAACAAAACGTTGATCGCGCACTTCTTCAACACGCGCTGGTGTTGCCCTCGTATGAGCCGAATCGGCCTCGCTTAGCCGTGAACGATAAAGGTTATTTAATTGCTCGAACGTTTCGGGTATATATTCGCCAGCCAAGGCTGATAGATTGTCRTCGGGATCTTCAGGTAATTCGATTTCTTCATCTTCYTCATATTCGTATTCCTCTTCGATTTCGATTTCCTCCTCGGAGTACTCCCCTTTTGTTGTAAATAGAAATACGTTTGTAACGATATTATCAAACAAATATGTTAAGCTTCTAAATGAGCTGAGGTCGCAAATTGAGCGTTTGTGGCAATTGCAATAAGTCGAAAAATGTAAARGAGAAGCAAGAAATTTTAATATGGAATTAATATTTTTACCAAGTATTGTTCGGTTGACAACTTTTCGTAAATATATGTATTTTGCTTTATTAATGCCTCATTTAAGGAAGCTCTCAAAAATCGAGCAGTTATTTTTTCGAAACCCGATTTATTAATATTTTATCCAAAGAGGCATAATAAAATTTGTTTATAAAAATATAAAAAAATCAAGCGTTCCAAGGAGGTCTATGTACGAATGGGTTACAAAAAATACATTTTATTTAATAAAAAAGATATTCATTCTAACCTTCAAAAAAAATTTAGAAAAAATTCAAGAGTATCTCGAAAAGATAAAAATAAAATTTTTAAATTTATTAAAATAAATTTTTAAAATTTAGCAAAAAAATTAAATTAAAAAATATAAWAAAATTAAGGTAAAATCGCGAAAAAATTAAATATTTCTGGACTCCGCAAAATCTAAAATTTTATTAATTGAAACATAATTTAAATTTTTAATTACAAAAATTAAGCATTTAATAATTTCAAATTTAATATTTTATGAAAAATATATTCATTCTAACCTCAAAAACAAATTTCAAAATTTTAACAGCATTTCGAAAACTTACGCAGTTTAATCCAACTTATAGTGCAGTTAACTTCAAAAAAAAAAATTTAAATTTGGAAAAAATTTTACAATATAAAAAAAACTAAGACGAAATCTCGAAAAAATTTACATATTTTGGACTCCGCGAAATCTAAAATGAGACATATTTAATAATGCCGAATTCGATATGTTATGAAAAATATATTCATTCTAACCTCAAAAACCTTTTTAAATATCAACAGCAGCTTTAAAAAATACGGCAATATTAAAAAACGTATAATGCAGCTCTAATTTCAATATTAATTTATCAGTTTCTTATATTCTTGATCTGCTCTTTGTTTAAATTTTGTAATACTTTAAACATTAGACTCAGCCTCACGCCTTCACCTCTACTCATTTCAACAAAGCTAAGCATATTTATTCAAGTATTTATAAATAATGAGTTTAACCATCATCGAGCAGTGTTGGCTCCTCTTCATCGTTATCGTAGGTGTCCTCCTCGCTTGCAATTGTTAAACGGCGTTTCATTATCACCTCAGGTGCAGGTTCCTCAACTATGACGRCGTTAATATTTTCATGTTTTTTTGTAAAAAAATATGTAGTTAAAATAAAGAAGAAGAAATAGTACACAACAAACTTATAGTTAAAAATCACAATAAAAATGCCAATATTGCAGCATACATACAATGGCGCAAAATATAATATGCGTATAAAATCTTAAACATTTCAATGACTAAAATATAAAATAAAAGAAAAAAAAACACATTTACAATGACAATCAATTATAATTCAAGTGAGTACAGCTGAAATTATTTTTTTACAAATATAAATAATGAATAAAGAATCCTAAAAGAAAGTGCAAATAACGTTGTTTGTTAAGAGAAAATTTTGATCAACACTTTTTTGTGGGGGTTAAAATGTATTAAGCCATGCTGACAACAATTTTCGGAAAAAAAATTTTTATAGTTAAAACTCACAACAGATAATTAGAAGAACAAAGTAAGAGTTTATGTTTTTTTTTGGCTTGAGGTTTATTTGGCACCAAATTTGGATTAACGTAAAACGTAAAAGCAGCACTAGTAAGCTTGAATTAACTAATTTTACTTTGTTAAGTTCAAAATTCAACACTTTTGTTTTGAAATTATTCAACTCACTTGTATTTGGATTATTCCTAATCAATACAAGGCGTGCAACTAGCGCGAGTGCCACACCGACGCCAATTTTAACCGCAACTGCAAAATTATATATATGTATATATGTAATATAGGAAATGATTTAGACGAATTATTTCGATATACGATATTCTGAAATATTTCAAATACACTTGCACTAGACATTTGCGAAATAAAAAGGTTTTCAACATCAAATTAGAACTTTTTGATCAAATTTAAATTTAAAAACCACTTTATTTCGATTGTGATTATTAAAAAAAAGTATTTTATGTTATATATAAGAAATAAAAAGTTGGTTAAAGTATAGAAAACAAATAAGTGCAACATCAGAAGTGGATGATTTGTATATGAAGGTATTTGCACTTTCTTGTACATTGTCAAAAACCAAAAAAAAAAAAATATTAAAATACATTTTATATAAATAAAAACAACAATGCAATACATACATATATGTGTATACAGTAGGAATACAAATTCATAAACAAATATATACATAAATTGTGAATA
Organism: Bactrocera latifrons; assembly: GCF_001853355.1. NCBI lineage: Eukaryota > Metazoa > Arthropoda > Insecta > Diptera > Tephritidae > Bactrocera > Bactrocera latifrons. The sequence continues at coordinate 1,443,806 of NW_017537245.1, read as the reverse complement.
TTGTACATATTATAGTAATCTTCTTTATATCTTTCATTTGATTGCACGAAAACACATTTAAGACTGGAACTTTTTCATTTAAAGGAACGACTTTAGATCAAGCACAATATCAAATATGCATTGATTTGAAAATATACAAACACTTTGTTTCAAACTCTTCAGCATAATTACATACTTCACTCCCACTCTCACTCTAATTTGATCCCCACAGTATTTTTTTACTTACGAGATGAGGCCCAAGACGGCACCGCTTCAGCTGAATCGTCTTTATCGTCTTTTTCTGCAGAGTTCGGCGCATTCTTTGCTGCCTCCGCTGCCTGTTGTCGCGCTTTTTGTTGTAACAACAAAAGCTCCGCTGCGTCATTATCGACAACATTCTCTACGGAGTCGTTGGTCTCATCGTCATCATCTTCCTGCAACGTAATCATTACATTACATTGTATATGAAACTAGAMAAAGGATAAATGTAATAAMAGTACCTCTTCAAARGCATCGCCATCATCATCATCATCAACGGCAGCGGCGCTATTGCCGGTGGARCGTTGACTGCTTTGTTGCGTGGAGCGCTCATAGATGGGTTCGACGCTATTATTATCAACATCAWTGTCAGCRTCGTCATCATCATCGTCATTAGCCGCATTAGCTTTSCTATCATTTTCTTCATMTTCATTTTCATCCTTATCATCGTAATTTGCTTCTTGACTAACTGCGGCGGTTTTTTCATCTTCATTCTCCTCATCATTATCATCTGCTTCATCAWCCTCTTCTTCTTCCTTCGTTGCTTCTTSTGTTACATTCTCATCTTCATCGTCATCATCTTCCTCCTCCTCATTCTTATTTTCATTACCAACATCATTATCATCATCATTATCTTCTTCTTCTTCATTACTTTGTTCTACAGTAGCCTCTGCGGTTGCATCTTCTTCATCGTCTTCMTCATCATTATCGTTATCGTCATCTTTTTCATCGATATCCTCATCCTCTTCTTCCTCTTTCGTTTGTTCGGTGGTAGCATCTTCTTCTTCTTCTGCATCATGSTCATCATCATCTTCATCATCATGCTCTTCATCGGCATCTTCATCCAATTCAGAGTGATCTTCCTCCTCTTCAAATGGTTCGTCGTGCTCGTCATGTTCTTCTATTGAMGCCTGCACTGGGTCGTGATCGTCATGCTCTTGCCGACTCTCATCCACCCAACCGTCGAAATAATTCGAGAAACGTGACTCTGATAACGGTGTGTCCACTGAAAAGTAATTTAATTATTTATATATTTTCCATAAAAAAGTTCATTGAGTACTCACAATCAGATATGCCGCGATTCTCCAATATAATCAAGCCAACAAGGCCAAATAGTATGGCTAATAGTGAAAAGAAGAATATCTTCGCGCACCAATGGCCGCCAGTGCCGTGTTCGTGCTGCACATGGAAGTGGACATCTTCGCTGCCCATCTTGGTGATGTGAACGCCATGYGAAGACTCATCCTCTGCGCGAGATAATTTGCATGATGAGCGAACATGGACATAAACAATTCGTGCAATTTATAATGATAAAAAATGCTTATAGAAATTAAAAAAAGGGTTTTACCGAGGACGGTGCAGTGTGGTGGAAAGAGTCGAACATTTGAATAGATATTTTTGGGCGAGTGCTAGGGAAGATRTTCGAGTATTGTGGGTGCATTAATTTTACAGATTTTTGAATTCAAGTTTCATGTAAAACGASCGGTTTCTTCTGTAAAATGCAGCACTGTATCGCATTGTAAAATAAAGGGTAATTATATGTTTTGGTGTAAAGGGARAAAAGTTCAAGAAAAATGCAAAGGGTTCTGCAACTACCTTCAAAGCTTGAATGACGCGAAAAAGATAATTCACCCTCCGATTTACGATCGAAGCCATCTAAATAATATAAATATGCAATTAAAATATCTTAAAAACAGCAAAGTTATATAAACTTAATAATACTTAAATAATTACAAGTATAATAATTCGACTGAGAGAACTAAACTATTACGGATATATTTCGTCCTCGCCAATAAAAAAATCGACCTTACGGAAGAGTAACATAAAAAATTTTAATAACACAAGTTAGAGAGAGCTAAGTTCGGGTACAACCGAACATTTCATACTATTGCAACTAACAAGGATTAAAGCCAATGACTTATATCGGGTCTAGGACGAGTTTTCACACGATTTTATATCAACACGATCTCTCAAWWTTAGTAAGATAACTCACATATTGGCAGATACTAGCATATGTAGCACACCCATTTGTAGYATCAGAAAAGGATTCTTTCTGAAACTCAGTTATATAACTCACATAATGATCGATATTTTCGGTAAAAAGTTAACTATAAGCACTCGATCCAGGGGCTTGAACAGTTTTGATTCGATTTACGCATCTTTTAGTCATAAGTCAAAGCTTTATTCTTATATATTAATTCATTGTTGATTTGTGTACCGGAAAGTCAACTGCGATACCCTGTGACAAATTAGAGTTTTATATATTAAATAAGATACAGCTTCCACCGAATTTTGGTTCAGAGACACGAAAGAAAATCAGTTTTRCATTGATRTGTCACTGGCTGGATGAAAAATGGACATAAAAAATCATAGGATAGACCGTGATAGCCATCAACATCGACATCAAAAACAGATCGATTCGGTAAAAAGACAATGGCTGTGTTTGCTGAGATCACAARGTTGGGGTTTAGCATGAGCTTTTAAAACCTGGCAAAACTGTTCATATTAATCGCTACAGACAAAAAAAAAGATCAATGTGAACCATGCATCAATCGAAAGAAAACACAGCAAAGTAATTTTGTTACACGACAAAGCAAAATCGGTTCAGACTACAATTAAAGTACTTGGCTGGGAGCTACTACTCCACCCGCCATATTCAGCAGACTTAGCTCCTTTCGGTTAACATTTGTTTTCATCGATGGGACACACAACTACTGGGCAGCACTTCGATTCCTACGCAGAAGTCGAAAATTGGCTGTCTGATTGGTTTGCTTTAAAAGACGAACACTTCGATTGGGATTATATTCACAAAATGTTATGGAAGCCCAACTGGTAGTAATTACGGCTACGAGGTCTGAGCGGAGTCTTAATTCTGATATAACGGAAAGTAAGATCCTTTGGAGTTCGTGGTGGTTGTGATTTAATATCCGAATGCGGGCAGAGTGTTTTGATCACTCAATGTGGAATTGAATTGCAGATGGGCCTACCGAGGTGGTTAGTGTGCCCATTCCACACTGCCAATTGGTACCGAAAAATGTCTTGCATTTCCAGGGCACTGATCAAAGCATTGATTTGATCCACTGTGCTTTTGAGCACCGTGGGATAAGGCTGTCGCCATGGGTACACACAATGTTGTACCCACCCGCCAAATTATGCAATTGTCGTGCAAACCTAAAAAACAATGGTTTTGACCATCCCATTCACAGATAGTGTTTCATTTTCACAAAAAAACGCTCATTTCATACCCGTACACCAAGTTCTTCGGTGCCACTGAAGTTAACATTTTTTCTTGTTTTATTGAGTATATTCAATGTTCCGAGGCATCTCAACATTCATATTTTTCAAAGTACTATGTTAGAACTAGCTTTCCTGTTTGTCATTATAGCAGCAAAATGAGTTGGAAATTTCTAATGTTCTYCCACCTCTCAATCCGTATATAATGCATTAGAAAAGGTTTGAATCAATTATATAAATTTTGGTTAACATGGCAACGGCAATACCTAATTTATGTGTTTTTGACGCCGACATGAATTCATAATTAAGGCATTTTATGTGTTTTTGATTGCAAGTTTTTGTGGGCGTGCCAGCAAATGCTAAAAATTTGCTTATTTACAAAACGCACGAACAGAATTTTATTTGTTTCTTAATTAAATCTTAGTGATATGCATATAAATCTAAACACGTGAATTTCATTTGCTATTGCAAACTTTTGACGCTTTTGTCTAAATCAATTTTTCTTTTCTGAAAGAAATAAAAGCACGGCATTGTAAACAAAATATTCGTGATTCCATATGCAGCTACATACATATGTAAGTCCATATATGTGTAGTATGTTACACCAATTTTGAATTATACATAMATACAAGTATGTACACACATTTGTCATAGATTTATAATTAAGGAAGCGTGAGAAATGCGTACCAAARCAGATGTGACCGCTAAATAAACTAAATGGCTGCATAAAAGCAAAATAAACAAAGAATATCGCCAGACAAAGCAGACAGTGAGTAAATGTAATAAAAAATAAATAAAATAAAACATATCAAAGTAAAAATAAAAATAAAATAGTCAAATAAAAACGGCAAAAAAGAATATTGAAATAAAATAAAAGCAAAAGAATTTAAAAGCAATGCCAAAAATACAAAGTGCAAATCATAATGTCAATTTTAATGGACAGATGCCAACTGATAAATAAGGAATATACTTATATTACGTATGTATGTACATACACACATGTGAGTGTATTTTTGTATCTATGTTGAATATATTTATAGTATGTATGTACATAGATCAGTAGTTTTTTCATATGTATATACATACATACATATATGTATATGTACKTATGTATGTATATAATAATATGACATATAAGCTCAAAGAATAAATGTAAGAAAAAACTTAATAAAAAGTTAATAATTTAAACAAATAGTTCGAAATTGTTATAAAAAATGTTTAAGGATTTTCTAAATGAATGGTTACAAATTTTTACATAAAATACTGTAAAAAACCAATTACGGCAATTTCGGTTTCGTCAACTCTTTTTCGGTAATTTTGATATAAAAGCGAAGAACCATACCTTCAAGACCAACTGCCATTAAATTGATGAAAATCGTCGGAACCAATTATCGTGTAAGGCCGGTTTCGATTGCCCAGAAACTAAGCAAAAAAAAAAAAAAACAAATTCGAAACCATTTAAATAAGGTTGTATACTAAAAGAGCTCGATGTATGGGAGAAGCACAAGTTAACGTACAAAAAAAACCAAATTGACYGAATTTCCGAACGAAAGATGATCAAGCCAAAATTGATGTTCAGGAGAGTTTTGCTATGTGAGATTGAAAGCGAATCATCTAACCTGAGCTGCTCCCTACAGTTAAGCGGAAAATTCGGAGCAGTAATGTCAACAAAGGGACTGTCTAAAAACAAAGGCAGAAACGACCAGTTTTGGCCAATAGGAAAGGAAATGTGTCTCATCAGGACAGCGACCGACCACATAMKTACATATGTATGTACATAAATAGTGCTACATATGTATGTCAGAAGCAATGGAATTAGCTGCGGCATTTGATTGCACCCACATTATATTGCGGACCAGKCACCAAGTGATTACTTGTTCTTGTCTAAGGCGAATGAATTTACTTATGTAAAATTCGACTCAACAAAAACTTGTGAAAATCTACTCCCAGTATGTTGCCAATAGCGATGAGCATTTGTATGAAAGTGGCATTATGAAATTACCTTAAAAATGACAACAAGTTATCTAACAAAACGGTGCATATTCGACCTAAATTGAGTTAAACCCATCAATTCAATGCAATTCAATAATGGATCTCTTTTTTACCTGCTGTACCTATACCAACTACATACAAATACGTGCATAGTGTGTACATWTGTATGTATACCTATAAGTTATGATCCATGTTTATGTCTATATAAAGCATAAATATTAGCGTTATGTCTTATTTCGTATTGCCATAATTATGTTAAATAATTTTCAATTTTTTAATATCTTCAAAAGATAATTACTTTACGACTAATTCCATTGCTCATTATTCTCACATAGCAAACGCGATCATAATTTATTATCTACGCCGTTATTTGTGTCGACTCATTATGAGTTTATTGAATTTTATTGAATGTACATACATATATATGTACATATTTACATATGCATGTTTGGATATTTGCACGCGCAGTCTGAGTTACAATCATTAAGTCTTAAAATATTGTTGACTGACAGGATTTTCTGTATATGAACACACACACAAAATTTGCATACTTTCATACATATTGCCGCCATACATACATACATATTCTCAAGACAATTGACTAAGAACAGTAGAAAACATAAAAAACTGTATGTATGTATATATGTTCATATGTACGTTCATATGCAAATGGCTTCACCCACAAAATCACTGTGAATGACCTATAGCTTCATACGGCACAATCATATGCATATCTGCCTCAGATACAAACATGTATGTATATACATACAAACATGCAAACAAGTCTACTTCATGCGGATATCCACACAAATTTGTACGACCGGGTGGCGTACCCGGCTACMGTCATAGCGGCGATCCACAGCGCGCTACAATTTACCTTTCTACAAATATGTAAAGTGAGTATACATAAATATGTATATATGTACATATGTATATGTAATTATAAGCACGGGAATAGGTAGATGTAAGATCTCATTTGTTTATTTATAGCCAAGTTGCCAAMGCAATTAGTGATTTAAGAAATTACATTGGAATTGAAAAATATAAAGTATTTAAAGTCTTTATTATAAAATCTAACTGAAGTAGTATGATTATAGTTTGACTTACTGTATTATCTAACGTACTACTTATCTTCTACCAATTAAACTCTGSTCAGTAAAATTTATTTAATAAACTTTTACTTCGAGCCTATTATGAATGGCRTAGGATCTACTATCTATCTCATTGATGTTAAATGGAGTTGCTTTTTCTTTTTGTGGCGATTGCGGTGAGTGTCTTGATGTTATCTAATAAATACAGAGTTTTACAAATTTTGCAGCTCTTCAGAACTACTGAAGAAGTTTTCTTGTCACACACCTTTGTTAAAAAAATTATACGTATTTCAATATTCTCAAAATTGTTATTCCCGATTATGCCTACCAAATAAAAGGTATATGTTGTTATAAAAAATTACAAATTGATTCGTTTTAAGGTAAAATTATGTTCGATAACTATTTGCGATGTTGAAGGTAATTTTAAAATGCGACTTTCATAGAAATCCTCTTCCCTGTTTTCAAAAAACGGGAACAGTAGATTTTCACAATTTTTCTTGAGGCCAATTTTTCACGCTTAATATCATTCATCATAGACAGAAAGAGGTAGCAATCACTTGGTAATACCAAGTCCATAAAATAAGATGAAAGCAATATAACCTTCTAACCTAGCTTTAAGGGCTTTTAGCGAGACACTATTGACGCGTACAACTTGACGTTGTTCTGATGGAACAAATCTGATTGTTTTTATGCTTGGTACAGACGTTTCATTTATTGACAGTAGAGGTCCTAATTGAGAGTTCGGCCGTAAGCGGGTAGCTCCACCCACCAAACTCATAGCAAAACCTTCATGACTTTCAATGCTTGATATGCCTCCGCTTAGAGTCTCTGTGAACCAYGACAGAACTGATTTCACTTTACGTTTTCGTAAGTAACCCACTTTTAGCACCAATATTACCTCAGAAGTTTTTTTAATAGAAAATCTTATATTTCTAACGCCATATAGCGTAATCTAATCATAATTATTCATGCGAGATAAAGATTACTAAAGCCCTCTCTATTGGAAAAATAATAGATTTCTTTTTACTAGACCATATATTTTTAAATTTCAAATTTATTTGGCAACTCTTAAAAGAGTCTACCCAGACCAAGGCAAACATAAATATTTATTCCGTTATTTCGTATTCTTTGTTCTTGATTCAGTTCTTTCTTTTGACTGATCGCAAGAAAAACAAAAACAAACCCGAAAGGAAATTATAAATAGAATTAAGAAATATTATTGCGAAAGAAATCTACATACATACATACATATACATATAAGCTGAAAGCACATACAACAAATAAATTTTTACCGACAAGAAAATCATGCGAGAAGGTCACGCTGAAGGCAAATATGAGTGTTTTAACTATCTTAARTTTTAATGCACTTTTTGGTTGTAATAAAAATATAGTTAAATAGTATTTTTTTTTAATTGCAACAATACATAGAACTACATGCACATGTATGTATGTATATTAAGTAAGCACAACTTTTAACAAATACTTAGGTAGCTAACCTACAAATTCTATTTTCTCCTATTGGAACCTCTATGTTCTAATAAATATACATAAGTATATGTATATATGTATACATACTTATGTCAATACATTATGTATAAGTGCACAAAACATTAAAAGCGCATATTCGCAAACATATGTACATAGTACATGCATACTTATGTAATTATACATATGTATGTATTTACATAGYCTGTAGAATATAAACATAATTCTTATAACGAATTTTGGAACTCGACATTGTTTTCACAAAACATTCAGATCTTTTAGTACAAGTCATAAACTCACTTCATACCCAAAACATTAACCAAAATGTCTGGAGTCGATCCATTAGGGATTATCTGTTATCTCTCGAATGCCCACGCGATGATTTTCGAGCACTGTTTCCATTTCGATTTTAACGTCATTAACAAAGATGGCTTCATCGTCTTCATCGAATGAAACGTCGAGAAGTTTTCACAAAAGTTTTAATTTTTTTTTTAACGTCTAACAAACAACAATTTTCACTCTTTTTCCTTCTTCCCATTTATGGTCTTAATTAAAACACGGATTTTTTCTTTTACTTCATTGATCTTGTAAGCTCTATATAATGTAATGGTCGAATTTTGAATGTTTTCCTTTGAAAATTTCACAAAATCTTTATAAAATATTTATCTCTGGAATAATAAAAACTTTGAATAAAATATTATTTTACATTTAATTTTACTGCARAAAGTAGAAAAAAAATTCCGATACAGTTCCTAAACCTACAAGAGAAACATAAATACTAAATATTTATTTTTACGTATTGAAAATAAAAAAAGAAGAAAATGCATAACTGTTTTCATTAACTAAAATGTTTAATAATTTAATAGAGATATAATATTAAGATTTATTCTATGTATATATGTATAACCATTATTTATTACACAAATGAAAGCATATAATCATGCAAATATACATATATTCAATGAACTCGAATGCAAAATATGAAAACCCGCTTGAGAATAGAGGGCGGTTACACACGCGATAAGATAGAAAGTAGCTTGTAGGGAAATAAAAAATATTTATATACACAAACATGCACTCTATATATTTGCCATATACACCTGGTTCTATACAAATACACACATATATACCTATATATGTATGTATGTATATGTGCATATTTATGTTTTTTTAATTTATATTAAAGAGTTGCGTGTTTGAATGTACTATATGCATACCTTTGCTAGGATCAACAAATTTTGTCACTTGTAGGACAGCGTAAAAATATGTATATTCGCTTCTACATATGCATGTATGTATGTACATATATGCATGTACGTACATATGTTTGGTATCTAGGCGTAAGAATGTGCTTTCTTCTAACCATATGACTTTCATTTCATCTAAAATATTTGTTGGTTTCCTTAAAATAAATTTTAGCGCAATACTCTGAGAAACAAAATACACGTACAAACATATGTACATAGTATATATATTTACATATATAAGTGTATATATGTATGTATTAAAGTTCGCCGTCCTCATGAAAATTAAATGTTTGCTTTAGGTAAAGAAAAGAGGCACTAATTCAAAGATGAAGGAAATTTTATAAACTCGATGAAATTCTCTTATGAGTGTTAAATAGGCACATGTTTTTTTGTGCATAGATAAATTAGATTATAATTAAAATGCATATTAAGTCATGGTAAGTCACTCTCAAATTGCAGTTGAGTGTGCGTAATTTGGTAGAATTTTAGTGAATTGTAAACTTATGCGAGACTTGTAAGTATTTACATATCTGGTATAAAATAAAAACACGTTAACTTCAAAAACTATGGTAGTAATTCGCTCAGGCAGACGGACATAGACAATCAACACATTTCGTCGCACAGATCATTTATATATGTACCTACATATGTATGTATGTATCAATTTTGTAGGGTCTCCGACATTTCCTTCTGGGTGTTACGATCTTATTTTTATATAATTTTCAAGTTATTTATGTCCATATGTATTATGAAGTTATGTACATATGAATAATATTTAAGATCATGAGATATACATATTTATAACAAATCACGTGCATAAATATACAACCAGACGTTTACATATACATACGTTCTTAACGGTAGGCACATATGCCCATCTACAAGCATACATATTTATTTTTATATAATATGGTCGAAGATTTTCGGTGTGTGGGCACAAAGAGCAAAAAGTATGTCACCCACGAAATTACATATAGTACATTGGCCCTTTTTTCAAAAAGTTTAATGCATATTAAAATAATTATAAATAATTATTCTTTTATGATAATTTTATAGCCGTTTAAATGTTCGTTGCTGATCAGCTGTGTGAACTCACCACGTTTCTTTTTCTTATCCTTTCGCTTACGCGGCTGCACGTCACCGGACATTTTTCACCGCACCCCTTTCCTTTCTATTAACCGCACCTGTTCTACCAATTCTCTCTCACTTTTTTGCACTAATTATTATTCTTCTTATTATATTTTTAAATAAAAGTAGGCAGTTAAGTTATATTAACTAGTAAAAAAAAAAATGTCTAACTATTTGTGACTATATATAATATTAGCATAATATATATGCTTCAGGTGAATTTTTGCTGTAACGTCGTATAAAGTTATATTTATATATTAGCGCCGAAACCGTCGCGATTATCACCCAACGACACAATACCACGGCTAACGATCTACTGGACCGGTAGTGCTCCCTATGTGTTGGAGCAAACGGTGATCGTTATTAGGCACATCATTTTTGTTTAAAAATAAAAGCTCACTACCTCTCATATACAATACGACTCTCTTTGCCAATTCGCCGCATCCGGCGCCAAAGGCAGTTTGTGTTTTGTTTTGGCGCTAAATTGTCAAAAACAGCTGGCTTTGGAGGTTTAGGAAGGTACCATATTTGGAAAAGGAATAGAGAGACCAAATAATATTTTAAAATGTTCGAATTTTACTTCTTTAGTTGTAATAAAAGTTTCTTTTTTGAAWTCGTAGTTTAATAATATTTATAAAAAATTTAAATAAAATTTGCGATAACTTTACATAAATCACAAATCACATTATTCCGAAAACTCCGAAAAATGTTAATAAAATATGTATTTCTGTAACTAAGTGGCATTTAAAGCAATCAGCTGTAAAATCACTAAGCTGTCAAAAGCTAAAACAGAATGGGTTATAAAACAATTTGAAGTTAGTTTAGTGAAAGGGATATTCTTTTAGTTTAATTAGCAAAATGTCGTTGTTTATAAGAGGTGTGCGTACTCAAAGGGTTTTAATGGTAAGCTAATATCTAATTTAGGGTGGTATTAAAATGTAGAGATATAGTAAAGCATAAAATGTTCTTCAGCAATAACTAATGTATTGCCTTTCACTTTGGGTAGCTAACCTATTCTTACTTAAAAWAGTTAAACAATTAGAGAAGAAAATGTTCACCAATAATTGCCAACCAAGTGTTTTGTTTCAATTATTCTCTATTTCATTCTTTTCTTTATACCGTTATAAAAATGTATGTATCTGTTTACAGCACCGGATGTACTCTTCTTCAAAGTCGTCAGATCCAGCAAGTAGTACGGAAGTTAAAACAATTCCCAAAAACTTACTCGAGGGTAGTCAAACTTCTCATCTGCAACCCGAAAATGGTGCAATTTTCGATAAGAAACCATTTAAAATACACCTAGAAGCAAGTAAGTTAATATATGAATTTCTTAAAGGGGTTTATTCGTATAGTACAGAGAATAGTACTTTCATTTAATACAAATAAATTTAAATCCCCAATCCTCCTTTAAAACAAGTCTGCTTTAATAATATTTTCACACTTCTCAATTTTACAGATAAAATTTACAGCTGGTGTTTGTGTGGAAAATCGAAAAGCCAGCCTATTTGTGACGGAATGCACAAAAATGAATTCTTAAAAATAAAATTAAGGTTAGTGCACACTTCCTGAGCTGTAGATAATTAAAAATAACATAAAATATGTATTCCGCAGACCTGTAAGATTTCAAGTGGAAAAAACGGGCGACTACTGGCTGTGCAATTGTAAGCAAACGAAGCATCGTCCCTTCTGTGATGGCACACACAAGCAACCTGATATTCAAGCTGCTGTACGTTAAACTGGAGGGGAAATAGCACAAACCATCTCTGTACTTGTTTAAGAAATATCCACATTTGATAAAGTGTATGCATTTCAGACGTTTATTGTTTAAATAACTGCTAATGTTCCAAGTCAATAAAAAATATTATTGAAATTCGTTTTTAATACAAGCAACAGATTGATATATATATATTTCTCTTTTATATTTTTTATATGCCGTATGCTGTAGTCCAATATTATTACATATTGATATATTTTATTTACATATTTTACCAACGCTTAAAAAGTGTATAATATTGTGTTGGTGAAAAAATCTGATATGCGAGCTTTAATATGTCTATTTTATTAAAGTAACTTTCACAAATGTTTAACGTAATATTAAAAAAAAACTTTTTTGGTGATATTCACCAAAGCAAGTAACAGGAATGCGAAAATTTTAACATTTTTCACCGCACAATTCTGAAGATTCTTGTGGTTATGTAGTTCCTGTGGATACTTTTGAAATGTTTACATGTATTAATTCGCATACATATCGACGTTATAAAGCGTTTTACAATAAGTAAATGTRTGTAAATATTTATATAAAATAGATTTGGTTCGTTTCATTAGTAAACGTCTTCAGCAGATTGGAAACAACGTTTTATTTGGATATAGTGTTATGTAAACCCAACCGTACGTTAATGTTTTAACGTCATTAAAGGATACATGTATTTCCCTAAACAATTCCAAGACCGAAAAACTTAGTTATAGCAATCGCTTTAAAGTTTTACAACTTTCGCAGGCTAATAAATGTAATTACAACTGGGACATAAAAGTGTATGAACAGCAACAATATAGCATATGTATTTAACAGTAAATTATATAAATGCCAAMTCTAATCATCGCAGCATTGTGAACCCATAATAAATATTTGTATCAAGCACTTCATAATTCTCCAAGTTACATTTGCTAAATTATGTTGATCTAATTTCACACTAATTCATTTTTCCAGCAATTTAACTATTTATTTCATTTTAATCGCTGTAATCCTTGAATTTTTCTTTGAACCGATTATCAGCAAACGAAAATTTGTTTGCACAAAAATCTAACACAATGTGGTGGTCCATTTGCGTATTGTAGTGGCTTTTGCTATTTATTAGCGTCGTTTGCTTTGCCAAAAGCTCAAACCTGAAGTAAAAGAATTAAACCAAAACTATTTTTTTAATAAATCCTTTTGTAAAAGGGCGTGAGTTGTATGTGTTTTCAAACACCTCCAACTAATTAATGACACTGCCGTAAATAAAATTTATTGAAAAAACGAAATTAAACGAAAGAGCTGAGAAGCGAACAATAGCAAAGGAAGAAAAATTCGAATAAATTAAATATATCGTCACCTAAAATGCTAAATAACGTATGATCAAAAAAATCGAAATTGAGTATTTCATTGATTACTATTCCCCCCCTTGTATGAGACATCGATCTGCAATTTTGCATACTCTTCAAGAAGCTGCTGATTTAAAGAAACTAATGAAATTTTTTATTTTCTTCACGAAGCTTGGTATGAATTAATGTCCAAGACAACGGTACAATGATCAAAGCAATTATTCAGATCGAATTATTACAGCATATAGCTGCCAAACAAACCGCCCGATCAAAATCAAATTGTTCAACAAAATTTGACGTTTTTTTTTAAATTAAGCCTCTCGTAAGCATATAACTTATATTTTTTACCCACCGGTACCTCTGCTAATGCGATCTCTTGTGGTAAATTATAGTTCCATTTTTTAATTTCTTGGTTTTGGTGATACGTATAACCATAAGAGCAAATCTTTTATACCTTTGCAAGAATATAATAAATGCAAATGGATATTTTAGATCTCCAAATTCTACTGAGTTTTGGAATAATTGCAATTTAATTTTACAAACTAAAATCATAAAAAGCATAAGCTACTTGAAGACGGTTCGTTTTTATTTCAAAAATAACGTAACGGCACAAATTAAAAATAATTATGTAATGTTTATGTGAGATAGTAAACATGAGAATGTAGTAAACATGCACTGGTGAATTTGACGATTTAAAAGATGAAAAAAAGAGATTTTTGTAAACTAACAAAAATTCTAGGCTCCAAATTTGTGTGACTGAAATTTGTTTTGCGAAATTTCGTTTATTCCACAAACTAACTAAAGCGCACACAACAAAAGAAAACATGTACAAATTTGGTCTAATGAGTTTGAAATTATTAAGCTTGGCCGAAAAGTAAATGATGAGTTGACAGTTTATTTTATAATCAGCGATAAAAAATGCAAATACAAAAAAATAATTAAATATTGAAGCAATATAATATTTAAAAAGAATTATGTCTTTTAAATCTAGCCAACAATTGCTCGCAAGAAAGCTGAGCATTTTCAGTGGGATATAATATATAATAAAATCTACATCTACTCTATATGTTCACATATTCCAAATCCAAATTATTAATCGCAAAGTTGTAAACTCTAGTTCCTCACACTTTCGTTGTGCGGCTACAAAGAGGATTGCTGAAACTCACTTAAGAGCGAATAGTCATTTTAAATTGTTTTCTTTCGAATTCCTATATAAATACCTAATATGAGAATATCTAAATTTCTAATTGATCGTAGCAAATTTACGTTACGAGTAGTAAAAAAACACAGTCAAAAATCGGAATTTCGAAAACCCCTCAGCTTTACTTGCACACAGCGATTGTCTAACGATAGAATTTGATTTTTTTTTAATTCAGATGATACACCGAGCTATTAGGGCTATACAACTTTTTTCCGAGTCGCTCCAGAGTGATTGCTAGCATTGCGTATATTTTAATATTGATCCATACAAATTGAAAAGAATTTCTTAAGATTTGGGTTTTAAAAATATAATTTAACGGTTTCACAAAAAAAGCATAAAAATTAGGCTTGTTTTACATGRAATATCCTTTACTCCCCCATTAAGTGAAAAGTCAGAAATTACATTGTATCATCCATATTGTGTCTACCTGGAGTTCCAAACGCATACAAACTATAAAAAATCAGTCCGTCGTATGTTGTCGTCTAAGCCGCTACTTACAGGCATACACCCATACAACTTTAATGTTTTATTTTTATGAACGTTTTATGTTCAAATATTAATATCGTTTATTTTCGTTAGATTTTGTTCGTATTTATATTATAGATTATCGTAATTTAAGCAGTTTGTTCATGTATTTATTTATTAAAGATACTTCGCCTTATCTGTTTGCTTCTTCATCAGTTTCGAGTGTTATAGCTGTAGTAGCCGAAACTTTCCATTCTAAATTGTCATTGAGTACAGCAATATTTTCAACATTTATCCATCATGTTTAACATAGTTTATTATGCTTAAATTCTTGTATTTTTTAAATCTTGTTTTTTTTCTTTTTTGTGTAATATAAACATTTGTTTCTCAGTTTCTGTTTATTTGCAGTTCTGTAATCAATCCTCCTTGCGAGTTGTTGCTTTTAATACTCCTCATCCTCGGGCGGAATTTCATCCGGAGGCGCAAAACCATCCTGTCAAGGTGTAGTAGTAGTGTTCGGTTGTGTAGTGTTTTTGAATTTACAGAGCATTATGTAAATGATGTATGGTTGAACAAACAGAAGAGAATGTTAATGCACGCACACACATACACACAGCAAATTTATATACATTGATGATGCAGCGTCGTGGAGCGGTGCAAACATACACAAATATATACGCGCGGTGTGTATGACGGATATATATATTTTTTGTTTTTGTTTTCCAATTATTGGAGGTTGTCGAATAATGCGGGTGTCAGGTGGTGGTGTGTATGATGATGATATTTGATATTTTCAATTCAAATGCACCGTTTTTATGGCCAATTAACAGCGAACAGTGATGTGATTGTTGTTGTTTTCAGTGTGTTGAGGATAATAAGGAAAGAAAAAAAGAAAAAAGAGCGTTATGAAATTATATTGAGTAAAAGTGCGTCATTGGCKGTTAAGACGACTTGCCAAATGGTGTTAGTATTAGAAAATATTTAACAATAAGAAAATGCCAATTCACCGCGTAAAATATAATAGTGTAAACAAATMTAATGACAACAATAATTTGGCTAATCATTCATCATAAAATAAGCATTTGCATTATGTAATATCAGAAATTGAGGTTTAAAAAAAAAAAAACAAGTAATATAAAATCAATATTTAAAAATAATAATTTTAAAACTGTTAATGGTTTTTAGTAGCATTATAAATAACTTCAGCCGATAAAAGTTTAATCAAAATTAAAAAATAGCTATCTTTGCTAAAACTATAATTAAACTTGATTTTAGTTATTATTTAACCTTTTTTTACTTTTCAAATTGGCATTTGTAGTTTATACAAAAAAATAAAAATTTTGCTGTGGGGAATTTTTTTCGGGGTGAAAAAAGAAATATACAAATGAAATTACACATACAGAAGTGTTGCGCTTTACCTCGGTCGCATACATAATATCCAAAATCTTTTGTATTAAAGGATGCGGGTCACCTTCTGCTGCTTCTTGGCAGCTGTTGAAAAAATTCATGAAAACAGAAAAATATTTTAAAATATCAAAAATTAATTTGTAAATATTTGCATTTGAGACAATAGATAAGCGTTAGTTGTATTTATATACTTTTATTCAAAAAACAAAAAAAACCAAAACAAAAAATTGAAATTCATAAATAGCTTTCTTTGAGCGTATAGTCTTGATTTTATGAGGTAAGCTACTATATAAAAGGAACAATTAATAACATACAGCCAATAAAAATTTTTTTTGAGAAGCACAAATATAAAAAATKAAAACGATGCTTCAAAATTAAAATAGGCATATTCCTGATTCAGTGTTGTCTTTTTTGTAATCCTGAAAATAGTTGTTAATTTAAAATAGTTTTTAAACTGTTAAACCCAAACACTGGGAAAACATTTTAATTTTTAATCTCAAAAAAAATTACTTTCGAATTGACATTTTTTGGCATACATATTTCCTGTTTTATCTCTTTGGTTCTTTTTTTTTGGTTCTTTTGAAAATGAAAATTGATATACATATGTATAATAAAACTAAAAAGAAATTAATGTCATTAATATTAATTCAAGTCGGAAATATGTAAATATTTCCTTTCTTGTGCCTTTTCAGTTAAACTTTTAATTTAAAAAAATTATTTTTGTACTTTTAAGCCTAGAAGTTTTCAGTTTAATATTAAAATTCAAATGAATATCAGAAAAAAAAATTTGAAATATAATTTTTCATTCAACATTTTTGAAATTACAAAATTTGCACCCCTGGTCTCATGCTTTGATATTTAATTAAATCCAAGTATAAAATTAAACCTGTGTTCCTTTGTAATATTATAGATTTTTTTTAAAGCACTTGGAGTGTGGGAAACACAAAACGCTTATCTCATTACCTCAATTTTATACAATTTCAGTACACTTACAGTATTTCTATGTCACGCAATTTTGAGAAATAGAAATCTCGCTCTTTCTCCAAACCTTCCAAATTCAAACGCATATCCATGACCTGCGAAAAATTTAACAAAAAACGTTATATATTCTATTTTCAAATTTCCTATGTGATAAGATAAAAWTCTTGCCTGATTGGACAACTCCTCGATCTGTTGGTTCGACACCGCATTGGATGAGTCGCCGGACTTTTTAACTGCACCGGTGGTATTATTCACGGCAGCTGACTTAGTTACAACTGGTGCTGCGGCGCGAGGTGGTACTTTGGAAACTGCGCATGCGCGTTGTTTGAAATAGCGTAATATAAAAATTAGCAATATCAGCAAACATATACCAGTATAAAAACATATATAATAAGTTAGGTTAAAATTCATAATTTACAAGGGAAATTCAACAAACGTGAAGCACGTACACATCTATTTTTAAGGGAAATATTTGAAAATTGTATTTTTAACAATATGGATTTTGTTTGTGAAAATGTTTTTTGAAAAAGTTGTGCTTTCAATTTTGTTAAATGAAACATAACTAAATCTACGAAGCAATGAATAATGGATTTTTTCATGAACACTTGGTTAAGTAATTCGAAACAAAATTACAAAATTAGTTGCTAGAATAAAAAATTAGTAAAATCAGAAATCGTTTTGACAAACAATTATTAAATAGATAGATTTATACACACAGCAATAAATACTTAAAAACAGCGAAATAATTTTTTTTATAGAAAATAATAATACAAAGATAATAAATTAAATACAAGCTATGTGCAAATATAAAAATACATGAGACTACATAGAGATTGGAGCGAATTTCTTTGGGTATAACTAAGCGTTTTTAAAAAAGACATAATTTTGTATACAATTTAAAAATGCAACACCACATACTGGGCCGTGTCGTTGATGTTGTTGATGAACGCGCCGGCGGTGCTATGGCCACTGGCTTACGAGAAGATAACGAACCGCCACMGGTGCCAGGCAAAGCCTTCACCACACCCGAACCAAAACCCATTGGAGCACCGTCTCTAGCAGCACTGGCATCGTAATCTCGGCCATCATAATTGGCATCGAAGAATTTTTTAAACCATTGTAAAAATTCGAAATTGTCTTGAAAACGGCCCTTGATCAGTTTGTCAATTGGGATTATCTAAAAAAAATACATGGAATATACAAAAAAACACAAATAACCAAATAGAAGAGCAAAGGAAAAGACATAACAAAGCCATAAAATAAAAATATGAAAAAATTAAAAAGAAAACGTGAAAGAARTTAAGAAATTGTAAAATAAAAGACATTTATAATTCGTAAATATTTATAAATATATTATTTATTGCAATAGATGTAATCAAATGTTGCTTATACAATAAAGTAAATAAGCACAAGGAGTTAGGTCGCGTAATTAGAGCAGCAACTGCTACTGACTACCGTCTTTTGCTAACTTTTTTGAAGTTTACTGCGAATTATTTGAGTTTCTTTGCTGATACCAGAACAAGAAAAAACATTTACTTCATTTGCACCAAAGCTATCTGTTAATACTCTTCACAAATAAAAAAGTTTTCATACAAAAACTTGATTTTGATAGGTCAGCTTATATGGCAATATGGCTACATGCAAATCTGTATTGTATGATTGTACCGTTATCTTTGGCTCGTGAAGATAATTTGTATCATAAAGAGGTTTTGCATAAGGAGTCTAAGTTGAGTTTGTATAATAGTTATAAGTTATATATGTAAAGTTCGGAGATTGTAGCCTTGCCTTGAATAATAACCCTTGCCATATTTATAAAAAAAAAACGTTTCCATATAGGGACTTGATTTTGATCGTTGAGAAAAATTTGTTCGAAAATTGTAGCTTTTCCTCTGACCATAATCCTAGCCATATATGGGGAAGATATTCTTTAAATAAAAAACTTTTAACATGTCTTGGATCATTAAGTTTCCTTGTCAGCTAAATGTTATAGTGATCTCGTATCAGCGGTTCTGACAAATAAACAGCTTCTTGGGGAGAAAAGAACGTGTGCAAAATTTCAGATCGATATCTCAAAAACAGACGATCAAACAGACATAACTAAACCGACTCAGAACGTCACGCTGATCAGTGATATTATTTTATRGGGTCTCGGACATTTCCTTTTGTGTCTTGCAAACATTGTGGTAAAATTAATATACGATGTTCCGGGTATTAAGAGTAATTGTTGAATGAAAGTTTACTTTTAATAAATTGAAATGTGTAATATGGTATTAGCCAGTAGTAACAATAATAAATAAATAGAGAAAACGGAGAATGTGCCTCAATATTGCAAAGAAATTTTATTTACAAAAAAAATTATTTTATAAGAAAATTGACACCAAATTGACTATTGTAAGCGAATCAGAAACAGGTCTGCGTTTCCACCTCATTTGCCGGCAAGTTTTATGATAATTGGACTATGGTACTTGTAAAAAAAAAAACGCATAAAAACAAACGTCAAACAAAACAGAAATGCAAAAACTGCATTTATTTTTAAATTAAATAAAAAATTAAAATTTTGGTAATAAAAAATAATTTCCCGCTTAAAGCATTAATTAAACTCAASTCAATTATCCATATGTAATAGCGCATTTTCTTCCACCTAAACTCATGGTAGCTCATTACTGTACGAGCAGCTTCTACTACTACCACTTTTACGCTCACAACTCCAAGTGCATATATTTTGTGTATAATTAAGATAAAATTGAAAGTTGAAAAGTAAAGTTAAAGGTATATAGTACTATAAAAATTTCATAAAAAGTGAAACATAAACATAAGTCTAAATTAATAATAATACAAAGAAAGTAACTGAAATAACCCGCTTATGGGGAAAAATCACAAATACAAGTTTAAATTCTCAACAGTAGGCATACGAACACACCACACTAGACGTAAAAATACACTAAGTACGTATGTTATTATTTAGGTGCTCAAATATACAAAWGCGCCAGTTAAACTAATGCCGAAATTTGAAGCATTTAGTTGAGGGTCACCTGGTAAACCTGCCGGCGTGAGGACGGGCGYTTATATACTACATATGTATGTATATACTTAAGGTGAGTAGTGCGCACAGTGATTTTACATGTGTATTATTGGTATGYATGTATGTGGTGATATCTATAAAGCAACAAAATTCACTTAAAAATAAGTAAAAAATAAACAAAACGAATGTCATGTCGCTTTTTTCGTATAATAAAATATATGGTAACATATGTAACTGACAAACAAGCTAAAAAAGGAATGTTACAATTAAATATGTACTACATATGTATAAAACAAGCCCCCTGGGTCTTAGCTGAATGAATGCKAGAGGTCGACTTGAGTTACACTAGGTCGCGTTAAGCTTTGTCTCAGAGTAATTTCCACACACGCGTATTCTTCACAAAGTTCAAGGCGACCTCTGCCCTCCATTAATGTGCCAACGTATGTATGTATGTACGTGCATGAGTATACAGTGCAATGCTGTGCGTTTCGCATAAGGTGGCTTTGTAAGATGAATGTGTCGAATTGGTGTAAATAGATGAGCGCGCTGAATTTGGTTACAATTGAAATTGAAATTTGAAATATTCCATTCATTTTAGCAGCTTTTTATATTTTCAATACACAAAAAATATTCGTGCTTCACGTTTTATAATTTTTGAAAATTATTTATTGTTTTAATTCTGTTTGAAGTGCAAAGAATTTGGAGGCGAGTGCTGGTTAAAATATTTTCCTTGTGTCTCGCCTCTTCTTCTCTCACTTTAGTTTTATCTAATAAAAGATTTTTTTCTTGCCCACCTCCAACGCGTTCCGACCTAACAGCGGTACGTTGTGTTACAGCCGGTAACGCATGCGTTCGATTTGGCATCTGTATGGGTCGCTTCTCGAGTAAATCGTTGCTACTGCCTCGACCACTACTGCCGCCGCCGCCACCGCCAATGCCATTGCCCAGCTTGACGCCGCTACGAGCTATAAGCGGCTCATATTCGCGCCCATCATAATTTGCATCGAAGAATTTTTTAAACCATTGTAAAAATTCAAAATTATCTTGGAAACGACCTTTTATCAACTTATCGACTGGTATTATCTACAAATTATTGACACAATTGAAATATTTGTATGTGAAATTATTTAGAATAATATGCACAACATTATTGTTCAAGAAATTTATTCAGCATTAAGCTGATTCAAGAATAAGTAATTGATATTTAATGCATCATTTCCCCTCTAAAATCAATAAATTTATTTTTACCCATATGTAACCATAAAGTCGGATAGCCGCTATTTCCGAATAAGTCAGTTGTCAAATTAACGATGCAATGCTTTTTTAATTTATATTTATAAAACAGCTGATCTTGTTTACATTTCTCAAGATTCTAAATGTGCGATGAAGGCCTATCGCATACCAGATTTCATATGTGGAGTAAATGCAGTTTATTTTAAGTACAAAATTAAAAATAAAATATAACAGGAAAAATGATAACTTCAACTGCACCGAAGCACCCTTCAAAAGCTCAAATTTTCTTTGCAAGAACTAGATTTTGATCGGTCAGTATGACAGCAACATAAGTATGTATATGCTGTAGTGGTCCGATCTGAACAATATGTTTGGAGATTGTACCRCTTTGGACAATAATCCATGCGAAATTTTGTGAAGATTTCTTGCCCAATAAAAAAGTACATACAAGAACTTGATTTTGATCGGACAATTTGTACAACAGATGAGCAGTTTCTTGAGAAGAAAAGGACGTGTGCAAAATTCCAAATCGATAACGTAATCGATCGCGTATATACAAACGGACAGACAGGCGGACGTACATCGCTAAAACGACTCAGCTCATCACGCTGACCATTTAGTATTCTTATATTTTTTAGGTTCTCCGACGTTTTCTTTTTTCAATGTATAATGAATAAACATATAAAACCAAATGCAACGCATCGTGAATAAGGGTAATATATTATTTTCTCTTATCAAATTTTCTTATTTTTATATTTTTCACGTTTATTAACGCTTTTTATACCCCAAATATATTCTGCAAAATTCTGTTTTCTTCTAATTTTTGCATTTCTTATTGTATAAATAAAATCATTTCTTTAACAGACTTKCTTTTCCAAATATCATTCGCTTATCATATTCGCATGTAAAAAAATAAAATAAAAAAGTTTTCAACACACTGCTACACTACTTTGTTAAACGCTCAAAGAATAAAATATCTCATAAATAAAAAAAATTATAGTAAGAGATTAAAATATTAATAATACCAATAATATATTGAGAGACGAATATAAATAAATGTCATATCAGTAAAATAACAATCGGAAGCATTATTACCTTATCAACTGCCATCTTTTTAAAAGATGCTTGCAAGATTTTAAAATTCTGAATATATTCGTGTTCTAAATTTGTACGGAACTTGACTCTTTTCATTGGCACCGAGCCTGGGAACAACATATCCATGAACTGGCAATAAGCAGCGCCTGAATTAGAAAAAAAAAACAAATAGTTCGATTAATGATTTCATACAAAACTACAAGAACTAACTCACCAGTGCAGAGCTCTTCAATTTTACCAAATTGCGCTTGCAGGCAATCATTTACCCAAGCGAGCATATCATGTCTGGATAAATTTTCGGTAGTCACATTTGTGGAGTACACGTTGACTGCCATTTTTGTATTGTTACAATTATTACTTTCCTTATTTATTTATTTCTGCTTTACTGCACACACAACAGCCGGCTGCAACTAAATGAAGTGTCCGCTCTTCTCTGTCCTTATGACTTGACTGATGTATAGACCAACTGGCTGATATGGTGTTCTTTCACTTAATCTTCTTTCCGTTGACGTCTTGCTCTCACTCCCTACCAATCACTGCCTTAAAACGTATGAAACAAAAATAAAGCATAAGCATTTTTACAAGTATGATTGTATGTACACATATATTGTATGATATATATATTGTGGAATATTKTAGAAAAAGCAGCCAGGCCCAAAACCGCAACCGAAGGCAAGATTTTGGTTAAAGTTGCAGTTGACTTTTTTAGATGAAGCGAAGCAGAGCGAATAGTTGAACTAATTTATAWTATCGCCATGTTAAAGATCTTTAACAGCGATATTTGTAAACGATTTGTAATTTATATGACTTTATATTTCATTTTACAATTTGTTTTTGGATTATGGGTGGAGACGGTGATGGCGCCACGATATATGTATGTATATATTTATATAAATATTTTTACTAACGATACTAATTGCTCCCACATTAAACTTAATTGTTAAGATAATAAGTGAAGCATAACTTGCGCGTGCGTACTATGAACTCATGTTATTTTGGCGCACAGTAGAAGCAAGCAACAGATGTTCATCGAAACTGAAACTTAATGTTAAAAACTCAATTTAACTATATTTGGATGCAAGCTTGTACAAGATATACCCGCATATTAAAATTATATATATTTATAGTCGTCAATTATAAGATTTATAACAAGCAAACACAGCTGCTTTTAATTACTTATATTTATTTCGACCCAAGAAAAATTAATAGAAAAAATTCGACCCTATATTAGAGCGAAACAGTTACAAAATTGCTAAATATTGCTTTCCGACTCTCCGACTGTTCTTGAATGACAATAAAATTATTGTTGCATTGACATGCTACGCGGACTTAGTTGCACCCGTCTATTTTAAACTCACCGAAGACGCAAAAAAAACCTAGACAAATGGTAAAATATTTAATTTTAAGATTTAGAAATGCAGAGTTTCATACAACCGCTGTACGTGCACGATTGGGCGAGCTGCTTGAGAATGCTTAATGCTGCATACAGCATACTTATCACAGCACAGCAACACATGTCGCTTGCGAACCGAATTCTCCCAATGTTGCCTACTACAGTCGAATGCAGCAGTGGCCAACATGCAACGTTCGGCGTTTTTTTTTTCTTCTAAAAACAAAAATCTAACAAACATAAATAGATACAAAAACAAAATGAGCACATCACCAACAGCCGAAGTATGCGTCAGCACTTTCACGAGCAATATCAAGCGAACAATGAACTTTACCGTCCGTCAGCCAACTCGAGGCTAGGCCGAGCCACCGCCAAAACCTACGCAAAACAAAGCGACTACATGCTGACATTTTGGAATGAGGAAGAACCTGAATGGGCAAATAGGAAGTGGATGGTGGTAGGTATTTAAAGTTAACAAATTGAAAAAAAAAAGCAATTGCATTGCTTTGTGCGTAATTAAAAGACTGAAAATAACAATAAAAATAACTCAGAGCTTTGCAAACATTGGTTAATAGAGAAACAATTGACATAAATTCAGAAGCTTGAAAAGTGCATTCTTTAAAATGCGAAATAATAGCTGGTAGCGGTTTACTATTAGCAGGTGCCACTRCCGTTAAAGTGTGGCGATTCAACGCAAGTTCCTCGTAAATAAAAAGGCCACATCTTTTTAATGAAAAAAATTGTATTGTTTTTATTAATATTAATTGCTACTATGTGTATAATGATGGGTGAAGACAGTAATCATACAAATATTCATAAAATYAATAACATAATCATAAATAAAACATGACAAAGCGAAATAACTGTGTACTTTAAAATACCTAAATTTTTTTAAAAAGGTGGATAAAAAAGTTTTACGTACAAAGACGATTTTATTCCTTCAATTTATATGCCAGCTACTATCTATATATATGTAATATAATTCGGTAGGCGCTTCGTTAAGCCGACCATATGTTGAGCAGCGAATACTTCTGGAAAAGTATTCATAGAATAAGTTACATCAATGCTGTAATATTATAAAACAGGTTAGCATTAAGCCGAAGCAGGGAGAGCGGATAAACACAAAGTGTATTCCAATGTCAAATACTTAATCAATACTTGGATTGTTATATGTACAGGTCAACAAAATTTCTAAAGACTATTCAATGGCACGAAATTTTTTATCTTCATCATAGAAGCTCTATCAATCTGACATATATTTATAAAGTTAATTTTCCCTTTTCCTTAACTTTCTGACAGTCATAAAATGTTATTGCTAGTGTAGTGACAAGCTGGTGATTTTAACAATCCGGGTTTGAGTTCCTGACTTATTATGTAATGCTGTGCTATTAAATCATATTAAAATTTGTAAATAATAGTAATTTAATCGCTTTGAAAACGAGTGTAACGAACTCAACTCCACTACTAGGTCGTCTGTTGACATTACTGCTGGTCAAGAGTCTATTGCCCATCACCTTCCTTTTTGTCATGTACATACACATGGATTTGCTTATATGTATTAGCAGAGACATTTGTAAATTATGTTGTTGTCAAATTGAAGACATGTGGTGGCTATAGGCTTGTCAGACGAATAAGTGAAGTAGTAATATTTTTGCTTATTTTTCCTGTCAATAATTCAAGGAAAGGGTCATTAAAACATTGCTATTTTTATTCGTTTATAAACCCTATACAAGCGGGTATAATTTATGTATTATACGTACCATATCAAAATTTGAAAACCAACATTCATTTTCAGCATCATATCTTCACACACACACACACACACACACTAATCCAAAGGAATGCAAATCTTTTAAATGTGTAACTAGTTTTACAAATGCGTGGGTAACTGCTAAACGTCAAAAATATGTCAAATAATACTCTTAAAATTTAAAAGGTACACACAAAACTACGAACAACATAAAGTAGATGGCGATAACATTTTATATTGAATTTCGTTAACACTCAGCTTGTATCAAACTTAGTTTATGCATCCTTCTAAAAGCCATGTATAAAGCCAACTTTAAAATGTATGCCATATGAATGTAATATAAAGTTSACGGAATAAAAAATATGAATAAACCGGCTAATCGTTACCCAAAGTTCCAAAGAAAGGTCTGTAAGCAAGTTACTTTCGGCATTGACCACTATAACCCTAAGATGTATATCTACTCCTTTGTGCATTTAAAATCAATCTTCAGATAATGCGAAAAATCAAGTATTAATGCTTTGTGTAAACCTACATGGACAGCAAAAGTCTGTGGCTACATTAAAATACTTAAGTAGGCGGCTGCATTAATACTTTAGACCGGCTACTAGCATGCCGAACAACTTCGATGTATGTACATACATAGTTACAAACTAGATATTCATAAAATGTGCGAATGGAATTTAGTCCATGAACTGATGACGTAATACACCTGTATATTAAAAATTATGCAAATTCATATATATTCCAAATAATCAAGCTTATGAAATAACTGAAAAGTAATYTTGCTGACTCAATAATTTCTTGATTAGATTCACAATAATTTAAAATTAACCATTGCATTACCCATTTTACATACTCAGCAATTTTTYTGACATGGGAGTGGCTATTTGGACATACAGGTGTTGATAGCAGCCACGCAAGTATTATCAACTTCTGAATTGAAGTGCATGGCCAATTTTAATATTCAAATTAACTTATCTCATGGACTTAACTTAAAATAATAAGAATTATTACTGAAAAACAAAAAAAATAAAAATAAAACCTACTCATTTTTAGGGATTCAACACAATCATTAATAAAATAACTCTGTGACGTTTGTGGTCTAATTTATCTGCAAAAGTGAAACTTCAAAGAATGCTGGAATTTTTCCTATTTCGTAGTACTTTTGTAACACTTCTTATAAAAAAGAATTCTAAATAGTGTTAAAATCACAACKCAATAAATCAACACACACTATTCTAAAAGAATGTTATTCATTTGTTTCAAATTCAGTATTCTTGCAAGTTGCAATATATCTTTACTGCAATCGTCATCACCATTATCTTCGTGCAACGCATTAATCATCATCTTCATCCTTTATTTTCTCTTGTTACATTTTACCCATTCCTTTCATTTCAAAATTTGCACTTCGAAAAATTGCCATACATTTGCCCTCTCTTTTACACTCACATTTGACACCCCTTCAGTCAACAAAACACATTATATTTTCGCATTCGCTCATCCACCGAAATACATTCGTTCGTCCAAAACGCATCTATCGCTTTGACGAGCGCAACATTTAAAACACATACACTCACCTCCTTCTACAAGCGGAATTTAGCAGTTTTCTATCTTACTTGCGTTTTCCAACTTCACGCAACAGACCACACCACTCCTGCTAAGTTCTTGCTTTTCTCCTTTCAAATTCTTAACTTTTACTCACAACCTGAACTTCCTTTTCTCTCTCTGATTCTTCTTCAACACAATCTTCCACAATAATTTCAATGACTGTATTTTCAACATAAATTTGATTTAAAACGCAATGTTTGGAAATTTTTCAATTGTTCGAGTTTGGCGTTCTACCTTTTACACTTGCCGATTTATAATTCTGCAACGTCTTTGCTTTGATAGCTTCTCTTACGCAGGAAATATCAATTGATTTAATATGTAAGTATGTGAGCAGTTTATACTGCTAAAACGCCAAAACGCGAATCAAATAACGCGTGCTATCAACACAGAAAATGCGAACAAACTACTCAAAATCGTTCAATCTCAACAACGAGCGGATATTTCGAATTGGTCAAACACAACGAATATGTGTGGTGAATATTTTATTGTAACGACTAGAAAATGTACCAGACAAATCAAAAAGTTGTGTGCCGCTACATGYACTGTGTTGCCATCTTATTGTCCAACTTTTTATAATTATTTAAACTTCTAATTTTTAAACCATTTATTTGTATTACATCTTTTGTGTTCATTGCACAAACACACTTTGCTTATGTCTAACCAGAATTCAAATGATACAATTATCAAMGTCTTTGACCCTAAACATATTTTAATTAAATTAAATTGATTATACATGAAAAGTTAAAACTTGTAAAGCAAAAATATTCAACGTGCTTTAAAAAATATTTTAAACAAATTTTAAGTACTACTTTATCATATGTGTATATTATTTGAAAAAATATTCAATCGATATAACTACTTTACATTAAGTTACTTGTAAACTCACAAAAATTGTTTAAAAAAATTTATCCTAACTCTAATAAATGCAACAATTTCCTCAAAGACTATTCACAACTAGACACAACTGTATATCAAAATAAATGCAAGAAGCGTCCACATATCCACTTCAATATTTTACATGCGGAATACACCAAACCGTGTAGATTGGCTGGCGTTATTCAAAGCCGCTTTTAAACTTAGGCCTAACACTTGGCGTGTATTCGCTGGATCAATGATGCCGTCATCCCATAAACGTGCAGTACTATAATAAGGTGAACCTTCTTTTTCAAATGTCTCAATAATAGGTGCCTTCACCTTGTTGGCCTCTTCCTCAGTAAAGTCTTTACCAGCACGTTTACGTTGATCTGCCGTTATCTGGGCCAAAACATTGGCTGCCTGAGTGCCACCCATTACGGAAATTCGGGAATTCGGCCACATGTACAAAAAACGTGGTGAATACGCGCGACCACACATTCCGTAGTTTCCAGCACCGTAAGATCCTCCTATAATAACAGTAAATTTAGGCACATTTGCACAAGCTACAGCCGTCACCATTTTGGCACCATTCTTTGCAATTCCATTCGCCTCAGCATCGCGTCCAACCATAAAACCTTTCCAAAGATTTTCCTTAATACAGTGACATACAAGTTATCATTATTTGGAATTTATCTTACCAGTAATATTCTGTAAAAATACCAATGGTATGTTCCGTTGGGCGCATAACTGAATAAAATGTGCCCCCTTTAAAGCACTCTCCGAAAATAGTACACCATTGTTTCCAATTATTCCAACTGTATGACCGTAAAGTTTCGCAAAACCACAGACTAATGTCTCTCCATATAATTTTTTGAATTCTGTAAAACGACTGCCGTCCACTATTCGTGCTATGACCTCACGCACATCAAAACTTTTGGTCAATGTTGTGCCCACAATTCCATATAAATCATTTTGGTCATATTTTGGATCTTCAATCGTTTCTAGACCTTTAGCATTGACCGT
This sequence comes from Bactrocera latifrons, assembly GCF_001853355.1. Taxonomy (NCBI): domain Eukaryota; kingdom Metazoa; phylum Arthropoda; class Insecta; order Diptera; family Tephritidae; genus Bactrocera; species Bactrocera latifrons. Next base: position 1,414,284 of record NW_017537245.1, on the reverse strand, counting down.
TCGATTCGCCATTTGACTTGAATATAACAATTTTTCGTTGTAGCTATTTGTTGATGGCAAATTTAGACTTCGAACAACTTGCCTAGCTAAATAAAGTGCATGTTCATCATCCACAGCATAGTGATCGGTTACACCAGAAGTTTTACAGTGTAAATCTGCGCCACCCAAGTCTTCAGCTGATACTTCTTCACCTGTAGCAGCTTTCACTAAAGGCGGGCCAGCTAAAAATATGGTACCTTGTCTTTTAACAATAATGCTTTCATCGGCCATGGCCGGTACGTAAGCGCCTCCGGCCGTACAACTTCCCATCACGACTGCAATCTGAGGTATACCTAATGCCGACATATTAGCTTGGTTATAAAAAATGCGTCCAAAATGTAGCTTGTCTGGAAAAACTTCTGCCTGACGTGGTAAGTTAGCYCCACCAGAATCCACTAAGTAGACACACGGCAGACGATTTTCTTGAGCAATCTCCTGGGCACGTAAATGCTTCTTTACAGTAATTGGATAGTATGTACCTCCTTTAACCGTAGCATCATTAGCAACAACAACACACTCAGTTCTGTARTAAGTGTATATTTTTTAAGTATTCATTAAATTAGTATGCATCTTTTACTAATACGTACCCACATATTCTACCTACTCCAGTAACAATTCCGCCTGAATTTACAATATCTTTTCCATACAATTCATATCCCGCCAAAGTGCTTAATTCAAGAAAGGATGAACCTTTGTCTAGTAACAAATTGATGCGTTCTCTGGGCAAAAGTTTGCCTCGAGAAGTGTGGCGTTCGATTGCTGTAGTTCCACCACCAGTCAGAACTTGCTGAGTAATGTCATTTAGCTGGCTTATCAAAGTAGTCATTTCCACAACATTTTCCTGCAATTGTTTAGTGTAGAGTACATAATATATATGTTATTCGTGTTTWATTAAACCTTAAACTCAGCAGAATTCTTATCAATTGAGCTTGACAAAACATCAGCATCGCCAACATGCAAAAGTCGGGCTGTGTAACGAGGTATTTGTTGTATTAAGGGGCTTCTACAAAATTTCACTAACTTAATCATGATTGAACGCTTAAAAAAAATATTTTAAGGTAATAACAATACAAAACTAAAACGATCACTAGAGTATCAGAATCTAATGACCAACAACATGGAATTGCATAGATAAAGTTACATCACACGCTATAGTATTGATAACAAAACAGCTGTTAATTTCTCGATCGTTGATCGATACATAATTGTMAGCATGGAATTTCACTACATTAATATTTAACATTTTTTTCTAAACTTATATAATATTTGTATTTATAAAGAGTTTCTTAATTCGAATAAAATTCTTTGCAAATATTAACAATAAATAAAAATATATGCTTTGTAAAATGGACATTTTCTGAATTCGCCACACTCATCAGTTGCAACTCTGGAAAATTTTGACATTTCTTTTTGTCAGATTCGTTTCTGTATTTGTAAAGTTCTTAACGTCAAGTTGGAATCAGCAGTCATATCCWCTATTTGAAGGAATTCAATTTTATTACAAATTAAAATTAAAATGTTGGGTCGCACAGGTCTTTTGGCTCGTAATATCACCCAGAGTTTGGTGAGACACCACAGCCATGGCGGTATTCCCGGCGAGGTATAATAATTCTTTGAGGAAATAACAACCCTTTCAATAGCCACATTGTTACATAAGTTAACATAATATCTAATTTTTATATTGATATTTTTCTTCGCAGAACTTGCCTTTCGGTCTGAATAACCGCTATAAGTTGACTGCTTACTTTATACTTTTCTTTGGTTCTGGATTGGCTGCTCCGTTCTTGGTCGTCAGACACCAACTGCTGAAGAAGTAAAATTTAAGGTTAGTGATCTTACGATAAAATTACGTTTGCCGTATTTTTTAATTAGTGCTGATTTTAATGATACTATTTTTCTCTTATAGTTTCGACTTTGTAAGCAAAAATTATGGCAAACTTTTAAAAGCTATGACCAACTATTTAAAAGTGTGTTATGTATGATTAAGATAAAAGTGAAACAATTTTCACCAATAAAACAAATGTCTTAAAAAAAGCTTTAATTTTTTAAATATTATTTTGCAAGCGTACTGCTCTAAATRAACGGAACAATATTAAAACTTTTGAATTTAAAGTAAAAATACAATGATCGGACATGATGGATGAATGACTCATTACATAGAAAAGAAAAAAATAACAATACTTGTTAGGAATGTAAATATACATCCATGTGTACACAGGAGCCTCCTTAAGGTGATAGGTAAGTTAGTTTTCCCTGGTTCACTTTAATCCTCAAAAATTTTGTCAGAATAAATCTTACAACATGAGGAATTGTCTATTTTATTTATCAAGCATTTCCAARATAAACAAAGCTTTGGGGAATTTACAAATGTAAATACTGTACATATTTAAATAAAATTGTCTTAATGCCACCTAGCTTCGAAGAAAAAGTTTCAAAGTTAAAAGAAAGTATACATTGGAATAATTGTTAAAAACTGTCATCGACAAAAAAAACTCATGACACACACCTAAAACCTATATAAATATTATAAACGTTGCAGARTAAATTGGCAAAACTTTTGATTGAACATAATAAAACATACAAAGATGACTGGTCGATTGGGTATGCTTACCCATAGAATACGTCAGTTTTCAACCACGATGGTACGTCAAGGCGGACATGGCAGACCTGGTTGTCCGGGCGAAGTATGTATTTACGTTGACTGAAACCTACAAAATTAATTCTTCACATTTTTTCAAAGAATCTTCCAATAAACTTGAATGCTGGAAAATTCAAAATAACTATGATTATGACACTATTTTTTGGCATTGGCTTGGGCGCTCCTTGGCTTGTCGTTATGTGGTCAATGGTGAAAGGCAAATAATGTTGAAATACATTTAACATAACAATGTAAATTACAGTTTATGATTGAAAAACACAACTTGTTTTTATAAAATAAATATGCTGTATTAAAAAAAAAAACAAATTTCAACTAGTAAATTCAACTTAATTCATCGTTATCATAATTCATCCTTTTCATCAAAGTCGTACTCTTCTTGAATTGGACTGTAAGGGCAGTATTTCGCCTGAGCTCCACAAATTTGAGTGTCCAGTTCGTCGCTAAGTGTTGGAGCTTGCAAGGCTTTTATGATGATTTCTTCATGATCATCGAGTATCTCCAAACACTAAATAAAATTGAAATAATTAAATGTTCTGTAATTCAACGGCAATAACTTACATAGTGGCCAAGACTTTTATTTAAATCGCCGTCTTGGACAAAATCTACTAGCGATGATTCCGGATTCATCTTCCCATCGACAATCATCTTAAGAAGTGTAAACTTGCCATTGCTTTTGTATGTAGCTTTAACATAGTCCTCCATCTTATCACCTGCAATCCGATTTGATAAAACTTGTTAACTTTTCATTTCTTTAAGTAAGTTTATTAATATCGAAAATATCGCAACATCACTTACAAATCTTTTCCATTAACTCGGTCAGATACATCTCCGATTTAATTAGTTTAACGGATTTACTTATAGAATTTCCTCTAGCATCAAGTCGAAATCCACTGACGTCAACTGTCTTATTTGGATCTTCCTTAGAAATAGCATTCTCCAATTCCTGTACTGTTGCCTTGCAAACTTTTAAATAAAAATTATTATTATTTCGTAATTTAATTCTTACATAGTATTAAAATACCATGACATTTCACCTCCTGCGAAGTGAATCCTTCTGCCACTGACCATAGTACCAACAAACATACTACTTTTATTAGTGCCTTAGCAATCATTTTGTTAAAATTTAATCACACTTGCTTTTATTATAAAAATCTGCTTGTAGAAAGAAAACTAGCGAAAAGTACTATCAAATCATCTCAAAAAGCCGCATATCAACAACAGGTTCAAAATATTCCACGTCTGCCCTTTTTATTGGCCAGTTATCGCTTTTCCATAGCACTACCTACACGGTACGTTCAGTGAAATACTGATAAGACGCCATTRAGAAAGTTGAAAAGCATCAACGTCGTTGGCCAATTTTCAACGTTATAAGCTCTGGAAGATTCTGTTTTAAAAATCTTAATATTTTGAAAGTACTTGATATTCTACTTTGTTTCCGATGGAATTGTGTTTAGCATTATAGTGGGCTGGGACATAAAAGTACTTAAACTTTCAATAAATTGTCAGATCAAGAAAAGTCAATCAAATAGGTTTATTCTGTACTCTGGTTTATTCAAAATTTCATTAATTATAAAAATCACTTCCCCCCTACTTGCGTTAGCGCAATTTTATTGAAAAGTTTTAGCATCAAGGAGCATTTGGAGTTGTCTTGCAGTTAGTGTCAAATGGAAATACATAATATGTGTTTTCGGTTTATTGGTGTTGTGTTTGAAAAGAACGAGACGAAAATTGTGAGAAAATTAAAAATCAAATGCAAATTTAAGACAAATATCGGAAATATATATATATTTGGATGAAGAATCGCAATATTTCTAAAAGAGATGTTATCTATACTAAACGCGTAAGTAATTATACACATTTTTTTAATTACACATTAACTAGTCAGCAGAATACATAAATAACTTATCTGTTGTGCTAATTTGTGTTCTATACAAAATTAGGATAGAATCAGAATATATGGAGGAATTTTTTGTAATAATTATTAGAATTTTATTATTTTTAGAACTTATTTTAAAATTGTTTTACATTCTATATTCCGAGAAATATTCTATAATTGCAACTCTGGGTTAACACGCTACTTTTTAGCGAATTGCTCGGCGGCCATGCATTCGCACAACACTGTGCGCGCCATATTGTAAAGTTCTTCAGCTGCAAACCGTACGTACATGAACGGTCGGTGCTAAAAATTTATGTGTGCCAGTTTGTGAAATAGTGAAAAAAATCCAAATTTATTTCATTTAAATAATGAAAAAGCTATAAGAGGTGCAGAAAAAACATTATTCGCCAAACATTGAAAAATTTGCTTTTATGTAAAAATAGAGCAATACGTAAGCAGTAGGAAGAGTTTAAGGGTTGAGTAGACGATTTTGACAATTTTTATAGGAGATGGAATTCATGAATCTTAAATATCGGAGCTAAATACTCAGAAATTTACGAAAAGTTTGTTGAAGAAATTGAAATGGAAAAAGCGCTAGAAAGTCATTTATATATATATATATTTCCTTAGTTTTTTCTTTACTCTTCACTGCTAATTGTAAAAGTGAATAAGCAAAAAGTGATAAAGAAAGGCCACTTCATTATAACTAAACAAATTATTTAAGCGAAAATTAATATATATAACGCATTTAAAAAAGTCTTATTGTATCTTTGTGTGTATATTTAAGACTGCAAGAAAACGGTGATGAGATGGCTTGCAAAAAACAAGTTGAATACGCGGCACAGGAAAACATTATCGATCCTACAAAAGAAATTTTTAATTACGAAAGCACGTAGGTGCAGCGAAAAAGTGTTTAAAATCTAAGAAATCTATAAAGTTTAGTCTACATATACGGCACATTGAGTTAGTGGGTAAGTGATATTTAATAAATATTTCGTAAAATTCAATATTAAAAGTTGGTATTCTTGTGGAGTAAAAGCAGAAGTTTTATATTGCATTTCGGACTTTATACTAAAGTATTAGATGCCTTCTGAAATATTTCTATGCACATGCATATATTTCAAAGGACTTAATAAAGTCAATAAATATGGTTAATCAAATATGTATATGTGYATAAACTTCTGTGAAATGGTGCATGTTCAGTTCATTGTTAAATTCAGGCATTGGCGCTTCAAGATTCAACTCGTAGGTAGAATATCCTACCAATTAACTAGTTTAACAGGTTTTAAGGTTAAGTTAATATTTTTGTTTTGCTTTTACAAATACAACTAAATAAATTCTAACCAAAAATTCGTCATGGCCTCCTTGCTTGTTGSTTTGTTTTTGCACATTTGTTGTTGGCTTCGAAGTCAGGGCAAACATGTGGAATTACATTATTCAGTCTTATCACCGGTATTTTTTCATTTTACGTTAAGCAAAGACGCGAAAATACATAAGTTAAAATGCTGTTAGTTATATACGAAACGAATTATATATTAAACGATAATATATTAGTGAGTTATTAACAATATTACTGCTACAGTGATTTTCTTTTGACCATATGGTGCCTTTTAAAAGCTTATTTTTAATTCTACAGCTGAGATCATTATGAAGCCAGAGCCTTCGAGAACATTATTTCAAAAATATATTTTAATCTTTAACTTGGMGCTTCTAGAAATTTGTGAATTTCACATTTAGCTTGGTTAAGATATTTAAAATACTCGGTAAGAATTCGTATGGAGTACAATTGTTTGGTACCGTTATCTATTTAATACAACCGATTTTACAAAAAAAAAAAAATACTATAAAATTATATGAATTGAAGTTAATTATTTGTCMTAACGCAGCTACGTCTATCCGAAATTTCGATATACAGTTGCGAGCATTGAAATAGTAGTGCCTATTGGCCAAGAGAGTTTTGCCTTAAATTTTGCTTCTTTTATGATATTGCCGTCGATCAGTATTTTAGTTATATTCTCTGAAGTATAACGGTCCTGTTACATACAAYAATAAGTGTGAATTACTTACCGTTACTTTTTTAAAGCCAATTTTATTGGGATATCTGTTTTTATGAGCGAGCAAWAGAATAGTAGTGAACGATGAGATGATTGCAAACAGATAATTTTTAATAAAAAAATTTAATTTTATCAAACAAAAAGTAAGTTTCCAGATATTTTATTAATTATTCAATGCAAAAAGCAAAAAAATATGACTGCACTTTTTTTGGGCCGCGGGMAGCACTGCAGTGACGAAAGACGAGAATCCCACAAGGGAGTGGAAAGATTTGTAGGGTGTTAAGCCACAACGACTCACAATGCAATTATTTATAAAAAAAAAGACGAAAAAGGGGCAAAATATGGATTATTTCCGAGAATTACACCAATAGTTGTAAGATGTGCCAAGACTCGACCTAGAATGTCAGCTATGGAGATATGGAATGAATTGAACCTGGCCTACGGTGTTCATACAGTGAGAAGACTTCTACATGAACATAATTTATATGTCCGCAGTCCTCGATAAGTACCGTTATTAAAAAAAACATATAGCAAGTTGTCTTAAATTTGCCAAACGACCGATTGAGAATTTGCCGATTGAGAAATGGCGCAACATCTTGTGGACAGACGTGTCGAAAGTTATTCTATACGGCGGTAAAGGGTCCCGTCAGTATCTAAGACGCTCCCCTAATAGAGAGTACGACCCCAGATTCAGGGCAAAAACTATGAAGCTTGGCTGCTTGAATTCATGGTTTGGTGTGTTTTTCTTACAGGCCCAATTTTTTTGTGTAGTCCCAATTCACAAGATTACTAGCATA
>NW_017537245.1:1383194-1406099 GCF_001853355.1 Bactrocera latifrons | reverse complement strand
AATTGATGTTAAAATTGTTTAGAATTTTGCATAACTCACAGGTACGTAAAACTCGTAACACTCACTACTATTTCCTTGCTCGCAGCTGTACATAGATCTACATATGAAAATTCTATAATTTCAAACGTTTATTGTCATAAATCTCTTGTTAATATATATATATACAATCCAATAAATGTATATATATATACATATGTATTTTTAATTATCAAAATCTTAAATAAAAGCCTTATATGTACATACACTAACTTTTCATATAAAACATATCTACATATATTTTTTGCGATTTATTTATGGTGTGATCGCCATAGTTTCGTCCTAAAAGTAAAAGAGTTTTTGAGATACAATTAAATGCGTCATTAATTAATACAGATAAATATAGATTTAATACCTAATAGGGTTTACTCAACGGTTTTAACCGAATAAGTGTATTATAGTACGGCGTAATTCCAGGCAACACAACTGTAGTAATCAAGTAAGTCTTCGAATGATTAGTTTCAATTAATCTGCCTAGAAGATTCTTGCGATAAAGAGTCTCACAAATTACAACTTTTGAACCATTTTAAAACTACCAATTTTTGTATATATAATATTTTCCGACAATGTGCACAGCAATTTTAAGTATTTCGCGTTCTTTTGAAATATGTAGTTTTTTTTTTTACTCCCAAGATGTAAATGTATTTACATTTGTATTAGACGACTGTGAGCTGAAAATGTATTTTGTATTATTTGTATAAATATATCAAAATTATTGAAATAATACAAACCTTGAGTGCGGATAAAATAAATTGTTCTACCTTTCAAAAGTTGCTAATAAACGATTCATATGATTTCAGCTGTCTTTACAACTGTGTTGCTTCTCCAGTACTCTTTTTCAGTTGATAGAAGCACTAAATTTGCAACGACCGCATTTTTTTTATTTAAAAGATACATTTTTAGTGGTATTTATATTTCACATTTTCTTGTTTTCGCTCGTAAAATCGTGTTAACTCTTTCAGGCATATTGCACATTGTATCGCCTCTTTCACCTTACGTAAGTGATACGTTATTGCGCTCACCTAACACATGAGTACGAACAGTATAAGATGAGTGACTAGCAAACAAAATCCAGAAATACATACAGATACTCTCGGTAAAACTCACACCAATATGTTCACGTGCATATGAGAATTTAGTAAAATTKTTGAGTTCATGACTGCGGTGAGATCGCTGGCGGGCGGTTTATTAGTACAGCGGCAACTTGTAGAAAATTGTTGAAGACTATTAGAACGAGCGTTAAAAAATCGGCACATCCGCCAGGGCAATGAAAACCTTTGAGGAGGTAATGCTTATTCCAATTAATTTCACGCGTCGTTTCGTGGTCATCCTATTCAACACCAGCAATACCAAATCTATTTGTAAATATACTAGTCACATTTCGTGCATTCAAAGCTTTACTATGTTTGTGACTCCAACAAATGATTTATATGAACATATGTTGAATATGAGTAAAACAAAAGGGAAGAGAACTTTACCAATGGTGGTTACTTGTTTGGTGAGGGCTGATGACTTCCGATACCAAATATTCGACTATGAAATTATAAGGTTTTGTGAATATGGAGTCTGTTGACTTAAAACGGCGCAAACGATGACATGCCACGAGTTATGCACAATCTCCCCGTAAGTCTCTTCCACATGTGACTACATATACTGAAATTTGTCAACTTCCGTAAAATTTTCTTCAATTTTTTTTTTATTATTAAAATATTAATTTTGCACTTTTTTTACCTGAACGATGTATTCGCTCCAACACTTCGATAACACAATTGGATGTTTGGATGTTACAAAAATTGTGCACAAATATGCTATGTTCAGGGAATCATAATCAGTGTTGCCAGATTTTCATATGTACCAGAAAGCTATCTTTTGGCATGTTATAATGTATTAAAAAACTTTTTTAGTTTGAATTGTCATATAAGTGCTAATACACCTGGTTAAGTTTAAATATAATTTAGTTTATATAATTAAAGATAAAGTTTATTGGCGAATGCAAAATTTTTTAATGGATATTTATTTTTATGCTTTTTTTTTTTTAATTTTGCGTCAAATTCTGACCTAAATTTAAAGATTTAAAATGCAAAAATAATTAATTTATCTTTCATTTATACAATCGTATCAATAAATTTTTGAGAAAAATTACATTAATTAATTTTTGAACCCCTAGCGTTGACGCCGTGTTCATTTAGGTATGCGCCATACAATGTCTATGAACATTATTGACAGTAATGACAGTATGTATCGGATTGAAAAAAAGAGCAGAAAACGAAAAAGTGTACTAGGCTACTTATAGAAGATAATAAATATTTTTAATTTKATTGAAAATTACTCATAACAATATTAAAACCGTAAAAATGTGTTTATTACAAAAGTAATAATATTAATGTTTAGTAATAGCAATGCTAACAATTTATATATATTAATTTGCGTTTCAAATATTTTTGTGTGGCAACACTTGAAAAACCGTTCGTCAAAAACGACGAGCCTCGTCTTGCTTCGCAGGCAGACTTTCGTACACTTTGTATTTGCCGTGGTATTTAATCGAAAATGTTTGCGGCGGCGGTAAGATGTAGCAAAACATTTACTCGTCAAATTTTTGTGAATATCTGTAGAAATTCATTGAGAAAGAAGTTATTAAAAAGGGAATTCAATTGTGAAAAATATCCTAAATTAAAAATTACTTAATAATGGTGTTGAAAGCATTAAAATTATGTACTAAAAGTGTTGAAAGATATTTATTTGCCAAGTGAAACATTAAATAAAATTGCGGAGTAAAATTGAGGCGCGAGTAATTATATTATAAAGAAAGCAAGTGAAATGTAAAACTGTAAAGTAATTGAATTTTATAAGAAAAAATCTGTATTCAATAACTGAACGGAGATATAAAACAAAGGCCAACATAAAATTGGTTGCTTTGGGTTTTGGTGACGGTGCTGATGTAAGTGTAATTTTTCATATAAACGAGATTTGGCTCAGTTTTAGGTACTTCATTGTATATGAAGAGCTAAAAAATATAAATTGTGTTGAAATAACCAGGGAAAAGTAATATTTTCTAAAGTTTATTAGCTGCAAAGTTGAAAGAAAAAATACATACATTTTTAGGTTAGGTCAATTCAATTGGTTTATATACGTCGTTTTGTTCCTCTATTTCACCTCCGCTGTCGTCGTATATATGTATACACGCGCGCTCGTGAATATTTAGTATACACATCCACATCTACAATATATGTGTATAGAGTTCAAATTCATACATAAATATGTATACAGTGAGTGAGTGAGTGGTTATATATATATATAGATGTATATGAACATTTGCCTTCCTGACAAAAACGTATGACTGGCAACGACGATAAAGTCAAMGGCGACTTGCTGTGTTGGGGCGAATTTTTTTCGTGTAGATACAAATACACTCACACATATACAAACACGACGGACAGGACCGTTGCCATATTACAGAACTAGGAAGAATTTTGAAAGTTAAATTCCGTTTAATTATAAATAAATACAAATTAATAAAATAAAAGTATTTTACATATAAAGTTGAAATGTACTTAAGAATAAATGTGATGTTCGAAATATTTTGAATAACGTTTGTAGGTTTAAAAGAATGTTGGGATTAAACGAAAAACTGTAAGTGGCAACAATAGCAAATCGTTTTGTTGTATTCGGACATATTCGGGTGTTCAGTAGTCGTACGCCTTTTAGTGAAAATTAAAAATAAAATTAAAAACAAAATAGAAAAGAAAATATAGACAACAAGAATGCTGAGAACGACCTGAAATTTTACTTTTATTTTACTCCTTTGCTTTTATTGTAATTCCGTTTTCAATTGTTGTTTATTTATGGTTATTTGCAAATTAAAGATAATAGAGACGGAAATTGAATTGATGAAAATATTCAATAAAAGTACGAAAGCGCAAATAAACTTTATTGACYTAAACCTCCTTAAGCTAACAAAAAACAAGATCACAATAGAATTACATGTTAATCTGCATATTCAGTATTATATATTCACTCGACATAGCTTTCTTACAACTTATTATAGGTATACTATGTACCTTTATAATTAATTGTAGCTACGAATGCAAATTATATTATACTTACATATCGAAGATAAGATACCCGCAAAAATGGAGGGAAACCCTATGCATGCCCACTCTATCCCGCCGTAAGAGGTACGACTAGTGGCCATTTTCAGTTCATTTAAGCACTGCTATATGAGGAGCTCTTGTTTGGATGTGCAGTGTATATGCCTAGTATGCTTCACCCAGTACAGTACAATGACGCGGTATTCGCGGGCGCATACTTCATATTTGTATGCAGCTTCACCACCCCATTCGCCACCAATTTCCTTTCTTCTCCAAGCAAGTCTTAAAATCGCATTCAAATATTCCACTTTGACTACCGTCGGTAGTCAGCCAGCCAGTCAGACAGCCACAGTTGTCGTCGTCGTCACTGCTGCTGACCCATTCAAAACAATAACAAAAACAAGGTACTCAAACTACTTGCACACAAACAATCTCATTTTCAAGGATTGTGTCATTTTATTTCTCTTTTACACTCATTCGTATGATGATGTCAATACTAGTRTCGCTCACTGAAGTTGTTTCACTTTAACAAACGTGTTTGTTGCGTTTGTATGGCTCGGTTCGTCGCTTTCTCTTGTTATATACGAGCGCATAATCAGCAAAAGCTACGAAGTGTTTGTATTTTCCTTATCTTTGCTAGTACAGTTTACAATAATAAAATATTCAAATACTCAGACAATGTTTAATCGATTAAAATTGTGATATTTTTATTTTTCAAAAATTATTCAATGCTTGTGATGCACTTTTGATAGTTTTTCCTGAGTATTCAAATATATGAATCTTCTCACCATGATATTTGGGCACATCTTTCTTACCAACTGTGCAAAAGAAAATTTCGCCAGCGATGCAATATACATATGCATACATATATTATATTGATACAGGCATCAATGTAAATAAAATTTGACATGCCTACTATATAATAAAAAATATTACCGGGCCGCAAATATTATAATTTAAATGAATAACCAAACTAATCGAAGTGAAATATGCATATAAATCATTATTTAAGTTTAATGTCTTGTTGTTTTTTTTTACAAAATACAGCTGGGAGGGTACAATTTTGATATCAAGAAACAAAGGGAAGAACTTTCTGACACTAAAATATGTTGTACATATTGAAAATTTGTGTCTGATTGCCTTCGATTTTTCTACAGAGATTGGGGGAAATAAATTTGACATGCTTTTTTGTTTGTATACAGTTTTGAAAATCATCAGTCAAAATAGTGTTGGTTATGAACCATGTTGTATGGAATTTTATATTAGTATATGGACATAAAAATGTTTACTATCTCATATTATTGCACGTCACACAAGTTCGTATATTTATATATATTTGATTTTTTTTTTGTTTTAAATGCTTTTGTCATATGTACATATATTAATCGCAAGCAAGTGCACGCATACGAGCAGGTCAGACTGATGACGACGGATTTGGGCGAACGATATTATTGGTGAACAAGGTGAAGTTTGCGTGKGTGGGGGATGGGGCTTGGTATTTTCTCGTCGCCGTCGAGCTCCAATGGTTTGCTATTTTGCCTACCTTTTTTTTCTACTCCCTCCATAGTGACGCTCTTTATGAGTACATTTTGTGTTATATGTGCATATGTAGCGTAGTGTGCATTTTGAAATATTTTGTGCCAATTTGGAGAGTGGTTGATTTATTTTTGTATAGAATTGCAATGCATACCTACAAATATTCAAATATTATCAAAATTRAAAAGATATTATTAGTGTAATGAAATATTTTTCCTTACTAAAAATGTGAAACTAAATTTGCTGTAAAACTCCTGTAGAGATGTAATAACCAAAYTTACTCGCGGACTAGTTTATATACGGCTAAGAAACGTCGATTCGGCAACATTTCTCAAAATGATTTCTACCGCTTAAACAACAACACCAATATATTTTCTTCTATTACAAACAAGATTTTTAGAATAATAATACCCAGTAAATGWGAGTTAATGAAATTTAAAGTTAAAAATGTTTATGGGGTAAACCAAGATTCATGGAAATTATAAAGTTTCTTCATTTCTATCTTTGTGTTAATATGTATACAAATTTTTTAACTTATTTTCATTATATATTCATGGTAAAACGAATGAAACGTTATTTTTGTTTTCTTTACAGATTTAGGATTTCGAAAGCTGCTTGTTTTGCCAAATATATTTCAAAATTGCCTTCTATGAGTTGACGGCCGCTCACAGCGAAATGAAAAGGCAATACAGTCAGCGTATGCCAATAGAATCAAAGCCGCAGCAAACATATAAATATCGTTTAAATAATAAAAAAACCGTATTAATTTCCATTGGAGTTGATGAGAAAGCAAAGTATTATTGGAATTAACAATTAAAAAAGAAAAAAAAAAAACATCGGTAGTTTTCGACAGAAATCATCATCTCAAGTGTTATCTCAAAAGTTGACAACAATTGAAATAATACATTAAAAGCGTATAGACTACAATAAAAATTAAGTGCAGCAATTGCAACCAAAATGATGAAACGTACGCGTGTGGATGAAGTCCAATACGGCACGCGCCCTGGTCCTGGAGGTGTGGGTGGTAGTGGCGGTGGAGGAACTGGCGGAACCATAGTGGGGACCTCTAATCCCGGTAATACAGTTAATATCGGCACTATTGTTCCCGGTAGCCATGCTAATACCAGTTTAAGTGTCGGTTTGTCTGGAAGTAATGCAACTGGTTCAATCCCACATCATCGCATTTTAATACCACCACATGGTGGAGCACAGACAATTGCTTATTTGCCATCAACAACACCAGCAGCGACAAACATGAAAGGTTCTGGTGGAATGGGGGAAAGTAGTAGCGTTAGCGGCAATTCCTCGAGTCATGATAATATTGGAGGATCCAGTGGCAATGCTGCGCAGTTAACTGGAGGAACAGTTGTAACTTCAGGTGGCGGAACCGCGGGGACTATCAATGCAGGAACTGTCCACACACAAGCTGTACAGTATTCTTCAACTTGTAAGTAGATTAAAAATATAAATTTATTTTTGTATATTAATTTTATTTAGGTATTAAAAAAAAGTGTGGATTTTTTGTATTTATTTTATTTATCCAGCCTACAATGTTACAACAGTATCTTCCAGTGTTGGTGGTAATATAAAAGCAACTACAGATGGACCCGTGCAAATTCATGTAACCGGTGGTGGTGCAGGCAGTAATGTACAGAACTCTGCATCGCAGCCAAATTCTCTGCGAACACGTACAATCAGCTCTTCTCAAAATATTACAGTAGGCAGTGGAACTGCACTGAATGCACCCCAACCTTTGGCAGTGGTACCACCGTTACCAACAACATCGGGTCAACAGCAAGGTCCTCCACAAGCTGGTCAGCCACAAGGTGGTCCTCCACGACTTAAAGTGGAGGATGCACTTAATTACTTGGATCAAGTAAAGTTCCAATAYGCTGATCAGCCACAAATCTACAACAACTTTTTGGATATAATGAAAGAATTCAAATCCCACTGCATTGATACACCCGGTGTAATTCAACGGGTGTCAACACTTTTTAAAGGCCACCCAGAACTGATTTATGGCTTTAATATGTTCCTGCCAGCCGGTTATAAAATCGAAATACACTCAGATGAATTAGGCGTTTCAGTACCCGTTGTATCAATGCCATCATCGTCGCCAAACAGCTTGCACGGTAGTATGTCTAATTTACCCGGAAGTGTTGGCAATATCCAAACACCACTAATACTTAAATCAAATCAGAGTAATTCAAGTAATACTTCGAATACTATAGAACTCCAACAAATACATGGTACCAGTAGCGGTAACGCAAGTGTGGCTGTCAATCTGATGACACACGGTGGCGCATCATTGTCGCAAACAACAATTCATGCACTACAGTCACCGGCTTCACAGTCTTCACCAAGTGGAGCGGGAATGACTCAACAACATGCTCAAGTTTCTGTATCGCCTGCGCCATCTTCCGTTGCCCAAATTCAGAGTGTGACAGTGGCACCAGTTGCGGCGGCACATTTACCACAAAATTTTTCAAGAGATCGAGAGCGTCCTCCTATAGCTCCGGCCATAGTGACTAGTAGTATAGGTGGCGGTCCACCCACACTTAATGCGCTTGGCGAATTAAATCCACAAATAAACAACGCTGTCAGTACTGGCAATATTGGTAATACTGGAGGCAATGCACACCATAATCTCCACCACATTCAACAGGCGCATCAGTCATTACTAATGGGGGAAACTGTAGGCCAACAAAATCAGCCGGTCGAGTTCAATCATGCGATATCGTATGTCAATAAAATTAAAGTGAGTTATTAACAACAATATTAATTAAAACCGAAAAAACGTAATGTTTTTCCTCTCAACTTTTCAGAATCGTTTCCAGAATAAGCCGGAAAAATATAAAAAATTCCTCGAAATTCTTCACACTTATCAGAAAGAGCAGAAAGTGATTAAAGAAGGTAGTCCCAATCAAGGGAAAACATTGACCGAACAAGAGGTGTATACACAGGTTGCAAAGTTATTCGGTCAGGATGAGGACCTCTTGCGGGAATTTGGTCAATTTCTTCCGGACGCCACGAATCATCAAGGTGCGCAATATATGTCCAAATCGCATAATGACCACAAACGTTGCAGCTCTAACATAGCTGTGGGCCCAATGGCTAACAGTGTTAGTGGCGCTATAAGCGTTGGAGGCGGTAGTGGCCATCACATGGCTATGCCATCAGCTTCTAGCTCTCCGCTACATCTCAATAGTGGTGCGACATTGTCACAGATTGGTGGTGGTACGCATGCAACGGTATTAGGAAACTTATCTGCTGTGAATACGAGTGTGAGCATCAAATCGTACAACAACACCCAACAGCAGCCTCAAAATCATGTGATCAGTGCGAATGCAGTTGGAGGCCGTGGTGGAGACGTAGATTATGCACATCATGTAACGCTTCATTCTAGTAGCGGTGTTCATTTGAAGGTGATACATGATGGTGTTCACCACGATTTAAATGTCGGCTCAAATATGCGCAACTATGAGAAGGACACGCACCGCAGCAATCACCACGCTATTACGGGTCTGAAATATTCACACGGAGCAGGCTCCAATGTTACTGGAGTTACCAGCCACTCTTCGAAGAAGTCGCCAAGCTACAATTCCGGATTTGGTGCGATAAGCGGCAGTGGCAATGCATCAATGAGTAGTAGTAGCGGAATTGATCGCACGTCGATTAATATGAATTATTCGCACCAAGTACTCGGTCACTTATCGGCAACGCGTCGTCCAGCAATCGATGATGGCGGTAGTGGCAGTGGCGTCATGGGTGGTGGACCACCGCCGCCTAAAAAGCACAAGCCGATTTGTAAGGACATCACGTTTTCGGAGGCTTCGCGAAAGTGTACCATATCCGACGCGGCATTCTTCGATAAAGTGCGCAAAGCATTACGAAATCCTGATGTATACGACAACTTTTTGCGTTGTCTTACACTATTCAACCAGGAGATTGTATCAAAGACTGAACTGTTGAATTTGGTAACGCCATTCTTAAGTAAATTCCCAGACCTACTTAGCGGATTTACTAAATTTTTGGGACAACCCGTGTCGCAAATGTCTTCGAGCGGTAGCGGCGGTACTGGCACCGGCATATTCGGTTTGGAAGAAATACCAATGCAATCTGCACATCGGCAAAGTGGCGGCCTAAGTAATTCAGGTGCAATAAACGATCGTCAAGGCGGTGAATTGGCACAGGATATCGATTTGACGTCGTGCAAACGACTTGGTGCATCCTATTGCGCCTTGCCACAGTCCATCGTACCGAAGAAATGTTCTGGCCGTACAACGTTATGTCGTGAAGTTCTAAATGATAAATGGGTGTCATTTCCAACTTGGGCCAGTGAGGATTCGACATTTGTAACTTCACGTAAAACACAGTTCGAGGAAACCATTTACAGGTGGGAGATTCAAAATTTTAATGCATTTTATAATTTTTTTTGTCATTGAGTGCATTTCATTCTCGTACAAAACACATAATACGTAGATTCTTTATTTAAAAATTCACTTTTTGTATATAAACAAACAAAAAATAAACACTAAATAAATATCTAAACCACAAAATTCTAATCAAAGGAATATTCACAGGACGGAAGATGAACGTTTCGAATTGGATGTGGTAATTGAGACTAATAGTGCAACAATTCGTGTACTCGAGGGTGTGCAGAAGAAAATGTCACGTATGTCACCGGAAGATTTGAGCCGATTTTATTTGGACGATTACTTAGGTGGCACCTCACAGACTATTCACCAAAGGGCTATACACCGGATATATGGTGATAAAGCAGGCGAAATAATACAAGGTCTGAAGAAGAATCCCTCGGTTGCGGTGCCAATAGTGCTCAAACGATTGAAAGTAAAGGAAGAGGAGTGGCGCGACGCACAAAAAGTAAGTTTTGCTATCTTTCGGTTGATACTTATGCAATCTTTTATTGAATCTTTCAATWCCAAATTATTAATTTATATGAACTTTCACGTTTTATTAGGGCTTCAATAAGCTGTGGCGTGAGCAAAACGAAAAGTATTACTTAAAATCACTCGACCATCAGGCAATAAATTTTAAACCAAACGACATGAAGGCGTTGCGTTCCAAAAATCTCTTCAATGAAATTGAAACATTATATGATGAGGTATGTAGCGACAATTAATTTTAATAACTTTTTTTTTTTACCAAAATTTTCAAATAAAAGAGTATATGTTCTCTCTTGTTTCGATTAGCGCCACGACCAAGATGATGAAAATGGTGAACCTATTACTGGACCACATCTCGTGCTGCCATATAAAGATAAGACAATACTGGATGATGCAGCGAATTTGTTAATTCACCATGTAAAGCGTCAGACTGGTATACAAAAGCAGGAAAAGACAAAAATTAAGCATATATTGCGGCAATTCGTGCCCGATTTGTTTTTCTCCGCCCGTCAACCATTAAGTGACGATGAACGTGAGGACGGTGAGTCAGTTGCTTAGCAAATGCAAATTAGTATATATTTATTCTACATAAATTCATTTAAATGTTAAATATTTATTTTTATTTCTAAATTAAACTTCTATATACATAACCTTTAAATTTTTTACTAACAAATTATTTATTTACATACTATTTGTTACATTTATTAAATATGTAACGATTCTATGCATTTAATTAAATTATATTAATTAGTTTGAATTTTAATTTGTTTTTTCTGTGCCTGATAATAATTTAGTAAATGTTTTTTTTTCTTCTTTTCTTTTTCTTAACAATCAATACATTATCATCTACATCTACATTCTCATGCACTAATAATTAAATGTATAATTAAATTTTTGCACTTTGTTATTGAATCTTTGATTTTTTTTTATTTACTACCAAATTTTTACATATTTCTGTAACACATAATCTGCAACCTCTTACTCTAAAATCATCATCGACACGCACAATTTCGTTTCACGCTTTGCCATGCTTCATATTTTTATCTGTAAAGTATTCCCATTTTTAATAGATGACARCGAAAAGATGGATGTCGATTGCAATACAACAGGTAATCGGAGCGAACGTGAGTTACATGCCAGCAGCAGTGGCTGCAAAGGGAGTAGAACATCAAGTGGTAGTACGTCGAACACCGATACAAATTGTGGTGCAATAGGCAATTCCAAGTCCGATGGCGCTATTTCACATGACAAAAATTCTTTAAATTCATCGACAGATAATAGTATTTTGTTGGAAAATCTCAAGAATGGTGAATCGAGTGCATCAGCTGTAAATAGTAATAACAGTACTGGTCAAATAGAAGTTGCGGATCACAACACTGGTAATACATCTGCGTCCAATATATTGAGCGCGGGTGAAAAAGCCACCTCCAATAAAGATTCCAATTCGTCGTCGCTGGCTAAGGGTCAAGTCAACAATATTAACGCTGTTGACGATGTGCATAGTGCAGGTCGTTCATCAGCCGAAGCAATGACCAAACCCAACAGCACTGTAGCATCTTCTACAACATCCACAACAGTAACGGTGTTGTCTGAAAATAAGACGCAAGGAAATAGTAATGTGACCGGCGCTGCTACGGTCGACAATACATGTGGACACAAGGATACAGCCGGCATCACATCATCATCTAACACAATAACACCAACTGGGTTAAAAGCTGGTGGAATGAAAGATGCAAATGAGAAAAATAATAGCAATGCTATCGACACTAGTGCGGGTACAAATGTAACAACTGCCACCTCAACTCATGCCAGTGATTGTAATTCTGTTGATYCAATAAAGATGGAAATTAAGGAGGAAACACCTGATATGGATGTGGACATACAGCTGCCACCTCATGCTGTCAGTAAACATTTGGTAAGTGTTTAATGTCTTGAATTTTGAACATCATAAAAATTTAAACAAAATATCAATAAAATAGAGTGAGAATGAAAAATGAAAATTATTAACTAGTAACAATTAGCGATTTTTCGACTCGTTGTTTGTTGGTATTGCCAACCTAAGAAGAAATTTATTTGTGTAATTTTTCTAATACACATGCATTTAAAAGTACACATTCAATATTAACTTTGCCATATTTTTTCGTTACATTATAATATATATTCTTGACTAGTAAGAAATATTTGGTGGTAAAAATCTTTTTCATGCTACACATTCTCTACGTACTTTCTCTTTAGAAATTTGTTCCCAACACCAATTTAAATATCTTTTTTTTTTTACAATTTGTGGTTTGATAATAATCTGACATTAATGTATTATAATAGGAGGAGGCGTACACACTTTTCTTTGCCAACAACAATTGGTATTTATTTTTGCGACTACATGCTATTTTATGTGAGCGGTTGTGCACAATGTACGAACGAGCGCAAATGTTGGCCATCGAAGAAGAACGTCACCGTACAAATCGCCGTGAGAGCACAGCGACAGCTTTAAGACTGAAACCGAAACCTGAACCACATGTGGATGAGTATTATCCAGTATTTCTGGAAATGCTGAAGAATGTACTTGATGGTAATATGGATTCGAATTCATTCGAGGATTCTATGCGTGAAATGTTTGGTATACATGCCTACATCTCTTTTACACTCGACAAGGTTTGTATGAGCCCATCTTTACATTCTCCATGAAATATATAATGGATTTATGGTTTTTAGGTGGTTTCGAATGCTGTCCGTCAGCTGCAAAATTGTGTCACTGAACGCGGTGCACTTGAGTGTGTTGAATTGTTTCATCATGAGCAACGWCGTGGTGGTGCAGGCAGTTATTGCCGCGATGCGCAGAAGAATTACGCCAACGAATTGGCATACCAGCGCAAAGCTGAATCTAGTTTACACGAGGAGAACTGCTTTAAAGTATATATTGTAAGTTACTACTTATTTTTTCGTTTTTTTTTGAGCAATTGATATATACTAATAAATACTTTTTTTTTTTTTTTGCTATATTTTACATATTATTAGTACAAAATTGACTGCCGTGTAACGATCGAACTGCTCGACACTGAAGTTGATGAGGCGGAAAAACCTTTAAATAAAGTGAAATCCTGGAGTAAATATGTAGATCGTTTAGCTAATCCCGCCGCGAATAGCATTAGCAGTCAAARTGTTGCAAATTTGTCCAACACAAATATGGGTGGCACCGCGAGTAAYACTAGTGCCGTTACTACCTCAAGTAACTGTAATGCGATGGGCATGCCGACCATGTCAAGCAGTCTAGCAGGTGCAAACGGCGGTGAAATTAAGCTTGAGCGCATGGATGATGACGCACTGGTGAGTAGTTAACTATTTGTGTTTTACTACTCTTATACTTTTAGATAGCATTTTCGTTTATTCTTTACATTTTGTTATATTATGTTTTTTAAATTTAATTTCTTCAATTGGCGTTTAGTTTTCTCGATAAGTATTTGGTTGAATTATTGTGTGGGAGCAATTGTTGCTAAGGGTTAAGCATGCGAATTCCATTAAAATTTACATTGCCCTTATGGAAGCTAGTGAAAATAGTTTGAGAGAAGCAAACCGTGTAAACTTGTTTTTTGTTTTGTTGTGTATAAAACAAATTGAGAAGGAGAGCAATGAATGAACGTAAGAGAGAGAGAAAGAAAGAGTTGAAATGCTATTTAACATATATTTACAAAATTTAGTGCGTTTTACAAGAATGTATGTATGTGTAGTAATAAAAAATATGATCCTAAAAATTCCGTTATAACATATTAATAGAAACTTGTTAGAACTAAAATATGTCGATAATTCAAATTGTCTTTTATTGTTACTGTAACAAAATTTTGTATTCTTGAATTCTATAATGAAAACTATGGCAGATACCTCTCCGCGTCATATAAAACTTAAGACTTTTGGGTTTCGCAGACCSAACTATCATAATATGGCCTCTATTCTCTGTTTTAAGTTTCTGTCTTAGTTTTTATTTACTATTTTAATTAAATGCAGTATTGGAGAGTATAATTTCTTTTAGCCCTGTCCTTTGGTTATAAGCTTCCTAAAGTACGCAAAATGTTTGTTTTAAATAACTAGCGCGAAGATAAATATGAGAAAATATAAATTTTCTCAATTATTTACGAATAAAATTTAAATTTTAATCGGCACATGCATTTGTAAAACAAACTTACTATAATATAGTATATTAGAAAAATGAGCTCAATCTAGGGATATTATTAGTAGCATATAGGGTTATTTTGATATGAACGGTCCCGTCCGTTTTTCCAAGTCCGCTTTTAATAAAATGCTTGAATTTACCACACCTTCYTTCTATCTCCCCTTATCGAAATCACCATTCGATCTAATATTGACACCGATGCAACATTTGTATTTATGACTTAGCCCATTTGTATACATGTACATAAATGCTATATATATTATTGGTTTGATTTGATTTGATTTTTTTTGCTCCGTTGCTTGAATGTTTTGCTGTAAAAACTTCTGTTGTGTGTTTGTGATTTTTGTTGCTTTATTTATTAAGTTTTTTGTGGTATAATTTAGTTCAGCAATGGTTCGTCCTTAAAAGTACAACTTTTACTCACCACTCTTCACTTTTGCAAACGAATAAGTCGCCTAAAATCACTAATTAATGCTTTTTTGCATTTCTTCTCATTTTTTTCAATTTTTCGTACCAGGTCAAACCCCCCAACAAGGCTTAAAAAATCAAAAACATAAACAAAAAAATATCAAAATGAGCGATTACTAATAAATAATGTAAATTAAATGATTTTAACATTTTCTTAACTAATACATTAAGGCAGAGAAAGCATAAACAAAAAATCAGCAAAAAGAAAGAAAAAAGAAAATAGCAACGAAGTGATGCATACCTAGATATGAGCATATATTTATAATCCTACACATTTTTCACAAACACATGAAACATAAATGCACATTTGTAAATTTGCAGTAAATTTACCAAAAAAGGCAACATAAATGCTTTTTTATTTTTTTCGACTTTAATTTTTATATTTATATCGCACAAACCCCAGCTTTTATGGAAGACTAGACTCTTCTTCATATTTTAAGTCTAAATTCCCCCAGAGATTTCTGTTTATAGATTTTCATTTAATTGTTTTTTTTTGTAAACGTACTGCGAAGAATTATTTATGACACGACGCATAATACTAGTGCCGATATCGCTCCACTATTTCATATAGCTGCCATGCAAAAGAGATCTATCAAAATGAAGCTAAAGGCTGATCTCTTCATGCACTTTTATACTATAAGAAATGCTCACATTGCTTGTTTTCTATTTTGTATGACTGCAATTAATCTGTTTCCCATTTTTGAAACTTCGAAGCACCCAACGTTTTTTTTTTTTTCTTTTATTTTTTTCTTTAATTCGTGTTTGTTGAGCACCTGGTTGTGATTTGTGGTTTTGTACAGGCTTTAATTTCGTAAAGATTCAATTATTCCCTCTCCGTACATACTTGAAATTGTGCGTGCTCATTATGTTGACATGACGACAAATTCTTGTAAATACATTCATACAATTATGTAAATAAAATCTAATTTTAGGTCACTTACTAATAAAGAATGCAATAAAGAATGGCACTTGTTATCCTTTGAATATAAATTTTGATTTCGGTTTTGCATAGAATCTAATTAAGAAATAAATCGTTACATCAATAAATAAATGCTAAGTTTACTTAATTGTAAAGCCAAACTAAATATAACTGTACGTGTATGATTAATATACTACGCAAAAGCAATCTGTAATTAGTTGAATAGCTTTGAAATGTAGGTAATTTTAAAGTTAGTGAGTGGCTAAGGCCAAACAGCTAATAACTTTTGGCAAATAAATATTAAATATATGCGATTGTTTTTTTTATAAGAAAAAACCTCTACTAGTACATTTACATTGCACTACAAACTTGAGTTTGACTTAATGTGTATATTTGGCGCGGTAAATTCGCGCCAAACGTAAAAAATGTCCGATGAACTAAAATTTGTGGCGCAAAGTGATGCTACTATAAACTTTAATTAATCGATAAATGGGTCGGTGCCACAATTCACAATAAATTTTTGTCGGGCGAGTATTTGTTGAGCATAAAATTCCAACATAACAAACACAAATTATACAACTGCTCTGATAATCCTTTTACCCAATGGTTGTAAAGTCCCACAATAAGGTAAGTTCAAAATGTGTGACAGCAATATTAAATCAGCTGACAAATACTTTATTATATGTTGTGGTAATTTAAAATGGAGAGAGTTGCCACCATTTAAAAATATTTTTTATTTATGTTTTTATTTTTAATGCCCGTAATTCTTTTATAAAGTGTGTGTATGTGTGTTCCTTTTGTTGTTGCTTTTTTAAATATCTTTTTCTTATACAATTTCTAACATTTATGTATGTGAATATCTTAAATGCATCCCTTTGATTTTTTTTATAATTTTTCATATTCCATATTTTTATTAAAAGCTAATTAGAGAGTGTGGTGTATAGTTGGATACCAAAATATTAAATTTTTACAAAATTTGTACGATCGCTCTAGAAATAGCTTAATTTATCGATGTGTTGAATGATTTTTTAGTTTTAGCTACTTTGTCAGGAAATCTTCTTATATCTATCTATATTTGAGGGTGAGTCATATTTTATGTAAATATATATTTAAATGTGAATAGTTGTATTTTCTTAACAAACCTCCTTTGCGAATGTTACAGTTGACAAAACAAAAACGCAAAAATAAGCTCGTTTGACCTGGTATTTACAATTTTCCATTTTCGGTCACTGTCTGAAGCGAACATTATTTCGTTCATTCATTTTACTTATAGCTTTGCGAATTATATACATTTATACATTACTTTTTGTTGTAGATTCGTTTATTTTGAATTAGCTTTTAAAATATTTTAAGTATTATCGCTTTAGTTTTAGTTATTTGCATGCATTATATAATATGAAAGCAACAAATACACCAATTACAAAAAATTTGACAAATAATMTAATTTTCTTCAACTCCTGCATCTCTTTATTCACAGGATGCGCATGTGATATGTAAAGCTCGCTTCCTCAAACGCAACAAGCGGCTGGCCTGCATGCGCGCAGATCAGCATACACGTTTGCAGCAATTAAAATCGGCGAACGCCACAACGAACACCGGCAATAAAAATGCATTAACTAAAGCTTCCGCTGCAGCAGTGGGAAATGTAGCGACAGACGCTGGTAGCGCCGGTGTCACCACAGACAGTAATGTGAATAGCAGCAGTAGCAGCAGCGATAACCAGGCGACRGCTGGCAGCGAACCGCACTGGAGTTGGAATAAGCGACCGCCAGAACGCGTTGGTAGCATTGTGGTGGGCAGCGGTGCGGAGAAGTACTTCGTCAACGACCGCGACGAAATCAAATTCAACGCATTCGGCCGGCAAGTAATAGCAATCAACAAGAATCTACAATTGTTCAAATGGGACTCGGTGCGGCGTGCAAAATTGGTGAGTGCTGCTAAAAAGCAAAATCAACGAGCACACTTTGAATAATTTTGTTTGTGTACATTTTATTTACTATTCACTCGTATCTTATAGTCACACAGTTATGTAACGCAACGCAAACACAAATTATTTCAACGTTTTACACAAAAGTGGTTGGCGGAGCACGTTAGCGAACAGGCGCAACAGCAATGCACGGACTGGCTGCTCGGCAAGACGGTGCCAAATAGCGGCAGTAGTAGTAGTAATGTCAACTGGGCGCTAAAAACCAAGGTGATACCGCAAAATGATGTGAAACGTACGCCATACCGTGTTTACAATCGTTATAAAGTGACATTCAGCGGCAATGCGAACAGTTGTGCAGACGTTGCTAGTGGCAACAATAGTGGGGTCGCTGGCGGTGGCCGTGTATCAGTTGGCAGTGTTAGTAGTAGTGGTGGTAATGCGCCGGTAGCGGATACTCATCCCACGACGACATCAACGAATACGACGCATTGTAATAGCACGGCACAGTCGCAGACGTCATCCAATGTCGGTCCAAGCAATGTCGGTGGTGGTGGTGGTGGTGTGCAGGCGACTGCAAGYGTAGCGGCGGTGACGACGCCGTCGGCTCTAACATCCACAACAGAAGCGTATAAATTAGCAACAGGTAGTGGCAATAATAACACCAGCAATAACAACAATCGACAATTGGAAAGCTGAATCTGACCGAAAAATGCGGTGAGCGCCAAACGTCGACGTTTAAGCGAACGCGCACAGGTGTGATTTACAGCAAGTAATACTAAAACAACAGCACAACAAAAAAAAAAAACACCAATTATGTAACGATAGCAGCTAAATAAAGAGCCGTCAACGGGGAAATATCGAAATTGGCGCTTTCATAAATGCAAGGCTATTTGATTTGATGCCCAGTTATGTGTATAAAATTTATTTTTCCTTTGTTCTTAAGATTATTTGTTATAAGTTTTGAATTTTTGCTATTTAACACAAATTTTAGGGATTAAGAAATACATATTTTCCATATTTAACTATAAAATTACGTTTTTTGTGTTTACTAATTTATTTTGAAAAGTAGAAAGTAGTTGTTAGGATCGAGAATAGCTGTAATTAATTTTTAAACTTACTCTACTCGGTACAACTGAGCATAATAACTACAACATAAACATACATACATAATATCTAAGTTGTGCATCTTAATTACAACTTCCGTTTGTAGGCCTAACACTCTGCATTAGATGTAGACAAAAAATGAATGGAAGAGCAGCTTATTATTAACGTGTACACGTACTAGTTTGTTATGCAACTATAAATTKAATTTAATTTATAGCAGTCAAAATATATCACTAAATAATAATCAAGAGAAACAAAAACAAAATTTGCTAAGGGTTGATAATATGTAAATATAGTATACACTTGTATATGTAAGGCAATAATCGTAGTCCACAAATCAATGCATTAAGCTATTTATTTTGGCGCGTGTAACGGAGTTAGTTTTATTTGCTTTAGATGCGGTTAATATCAGAGATATGCTTAGATTAATCGTTAAGTCTGTAAGTATGTTTTTTTTTTTATTTTTGCTTGTAAATAGCAATAATTTTGTAGAGCACAATAACACAGGTTAGAAAGGAAATAAATTATAATAATAATATGGAGTATATAATATAAAATGTGAAATTCTAACAAATAAGCATTTTTTCCTAGTTATATTAACTTTCAATTAAGAGTTATCGTGTGAATACAATTATTTTGTAATGATAAACGGATTTATTGAAAAATACTTATAATAAATGATACATTTGAAAAAAAAAAATAATAATAATAACGCTTGTATATGTTTATTTATTAAAATAGAAATCAAATTGCCTTAAGTGGAATGTATATGTTCGTAAAAGCAAGTAACAACAAAAACTTAAAACAAGAAAAAACGTTAATTTCGGCCGAATCTTTAACACACAGTCTGTATGAAGGCTAAGTGCTATAGTGGTCCAATTTGAACAATTTATGCGGAGATTGTAACATTGTCTTGGGCAATAATCTATGTCGAATTTCGTCAAGATATTTTCCAAATAAAAACGTTTTCCATATATAAAAACTTGATTTYGATCGTTCTGTTTGTATGTCAGCTATATTCTAAACTTGTGTGGTAACGGCGGACAAAGTAGCAGCATCTGGGGGAGAAAAGAGCGTGTGCACAATTWCAGATCGGAATATTAAATACTGTGGGTCTGGTTTGTATTTGAATATACAGACAGGAGATCATGTCTAAATCGCMTCACCTCGTCACGCCGATGATGTATGTATGTATATGTACAAATATTTTATATGGTCTCCGACGTTTCTTATGGGTGTTAGAAACATCGTGGCAAACTGAATGAATACACCCTGTTCAGGTTATAATGAAGCTCWTAAACGTTTCAGTATATTTTTACTTACTCGCAACAGAATATTAATTTTCACCGACAATTACTTCTCATCAGTAAGTGCAATCTGCTTGTGAWAAATTATTCATGGAATGTCGAAATATCTATAAAGCCGACTTTGAGCATAAAGTGGTAATTGGTAGTCCAGCAAAACGTATACAAAGAAGGAAAAATTTAACGTTATTGATTAWCCTTGACATTCAAATTCACATTCTCTTTGTTATTTTGACAGCCAACAAKACTTTATTCCTTCCAGTTCATGATTTCGGCAAGAGTACATACAGCGCTGCAATAAAATGATCAAAATTGCCGGCCGGTAACTTTTAGAAAAAACCAAGAAATATTTGTGGTAAAAACCAGAAACTCAAAAGGTACAGATCCTATAGTTAGTCTTTAGAGTTATACTGGTGCGGGCTTAGGCTTCTTTAATTGCTGGAATTTTTCAAACGTCGTAGTGGTTATAATGGAGAAAAATATTTAAATATTTTTGAAAGAAGTTGAATGGATCATCTTTGACCGGAAACAAACTTACTAGTTATGTTGAACCGACTGTCGTGGAATGTTTTTAAAAATTCTAAAATTTGGCTTTTCTGTGGAAGTATGTATGCAAACAGTTTAAACTGTATGTTAAATCGTTTTTGACCCTCACAAATTTAATTAGTCTCCTCTACGCCCTCTTCACGACCACAGATCACTGGTAAATTATATTTTCTTTAACCTGTTCTAATTTTTTCAGTTTTTATCATTTTRAAGGCTTTTACACTGGCCTATACACGTCATTTCCAAATGAAAATGCAGAAAAAGTTCTTTCAGTTTGGTGTTTTAGTGACTTTATTTTTTTGATGGTCTTGATGAGTTTGAAATAGGTTCTCTTAACATTTGTGTTTCCTTTTTTCCTAATATTTTTTTTACTCACTAATAACAATTTTTCATCATCATTTACAAATACAAGAGCTAATTTTAATTCAATATTTTTATTTTTGCTTATATTAAAAATAGTTTAAAAAGATGTTTTTATATTTTAAATGATGGTCAGCACTCAATCTATAAATTAAGTTTGAAAATTTTACTAAAAATGAAAAATTTCAAAGAATTTATGTCTAACCAATTTGTGTTTCATTTGGTCGAAAATCACAAATTGGCAAGCTAACAAATTTTACATACATACATACATGTTGTTCACAATTTTATAAATTTTCTTACAAATTTGCATCAGCAAARTCATACATAATAAATACTTTGCCGATATTTCCCTTGCTATTTTAACAATTTAAGCTTTTTATTGCTTTGCAGTCATAATTTGCTGCTTTTGTTTGTTTATGATAAAATACAATATGTGCAACAATTACATGAGAATATAAATTAATATTAGTATGCACGCACAAAATGTGTCAGACAAATAAAACGAAATGTCATATGTATAATTATTTTTTAAGTATTTTAAATATAGTTTGAGGTTGACTCTTGCTTTTTTTTCTTGAATTTTACTTCATTCCCAGTCCGTGCATGGTTTCAAAGTCACAATCAGTCATCCAAAATAGTAGGACAACTGCAAGCACAAAATTGCCAGCAACTTGCTGCATACTCCATAACTATTATATAATGATCAAGAAATAATCACTTTGCATAGCCTTCAACGTCGCGGGTATTATTACATAATTATAAATGAGTGTATAGCGTATATATGTGTATATTTTAAGTAAAGCGCTTTTAAGTAAAAATAGAACAAAAGTTTCGCATTTCACGTGATTACTTTCACAATTAAGTTCTGTGTAAAACAGTTATATACCATTAAAGCGTTGTTCTTAAAAATTTCCAAAAAAAAAAGTAGGGAAAACATTATGCAAATATTTAAAAATACATCTACTATATTATCTATATGAGTGAGTTGGTTGTTGATGATATTAAAATTTTGTTTGTATAAATTTAAGTAAGTATATAGTATGTATCTGTTTTGCTTACAAAATCATTTGAAGGCGTTCATAATGACTCTTAAAGTATATTGTCTATTTAATTTATTAACCCTTGGCATGACCATTAAGTACCAATTGTATATTCGATACTCCGTTCGATTGCTTTATTTTACTGCCATTAGCTGTTGTGACTTCCTCTATAATTAAATAAATAAACAGAAAAATAGAGACATGTAAATAATGTGCAATTGTGCGTGTTTTTTTGCTGACATACAATAGTATGTGCGTATAAGTATGTTTGGAGTACAGAGTTCGCAATAAAATTAAGAAGCATACATGCAAAAATTCGGCAATTTAAGAATAAATTTCATTAAAGTAGTAAGCAAATATATAAGAAGCGATTTTGTTGAAATTCAATAAAGATATTGTTTGTTAAGCGTTTAAAGAGAGAGAGAGAGGCTGGGGAGAGAAGTAAGGGACAAATGACTAACGGTATTTATAAAAAGGTAAGCACAAAGCAAACAAAAGTATT
>NW_017537245.1:1369542-1383001 GCF_001853355.1 Bactrocera latifrons | reverse complement strand
AAAAAAAATTATATTTTTTAATTCTTTTTGTTTTTAGATTTAATTCGTTTGAATGTGTAACGAAGGTGCTCTAAAGTATTGAAGAAAAGTTCTAAAATTACTTTTTTTTTGTTTCCATTATACATATGTAAGTAGTACATTCCGTCACCATTTTAATATCAAAGTATTTTGCTAAACATTTTAAATATACTACTGAATTTTTTTCCATTTTGCTAATAATTGTATTGAACAATACGAAATAAATACATACTAAATATGGCAGCTAATACAAATAAATAGTGTGTTTTATATTGTGTTATTGTTATTGACTATAAGTATATAAATAAAATTTTAAAAAACTCTGTTCTACATCTTATTAGTTTTATGTTAGGTTTTACGAATATTCAGTACTGACATTTGTTGTTAGTAGAACATTTTTTACTCAAATATACAACAATTTAAATGAATATTATATACGCATATTTCTGTACACACATACGCACATATAAATATGCCTGTATATGCCTAAAATTATAATAATAATAGGCAAGCAATTAGAGAAAGGTATACTACAGCGGTGTGAAATGTGAAATTTATTATGATTACTGCTAATTTACTTATACTATACTAATATTTAGGTAGTTTAGGCGGGTAAACAAGCAAGCAAGCAGGCATYATCATCATCTAGTGCATTAATCACTATCGACGACAATGTCTCCAGTTTTGGTTTCACTAGTTTTGCTGCCTTCCTTACCGGGCATTGGGTGCCAGAATTTCTTTGTCGTGCTCCAGTCTTCGCGCAATGACAAATTGAACATTGAATATGCTGGATCACCAGTGACCTCTTTGACGATATTCAAAAATTTGGGCATATAATTTTTCAGCGCATCGCCCGAGTGTGAGGAGTAGGTTTCCAATAGGATCAGTCCCTTGCAACTGCATGTTTGGTAAAATATTTTTTAGTAATACAATTAAATGAATTGAATCAATTTTATATTTYAACATACCGTGGATGGCTAGGTTCTCTGTAGATGTCCAATTGGAAATATTGATTGTTGATGAGGAAACAGCGACGTCGCTTGTAGATGGTGAAATGTGCATCGTCGCGTTGCGCTAACAGGTTCATGTAATCGCGATGCGTTAGTTGTGTTTTTACCTCGATGCGCGACTGTCCGTGCACGTTGGGACGGCGTATTGTGTGTATGTAGCTCCAGTGATTCTTTTGGCCACGTTTGCGYAAACGCGCTTGTACTTTTGGTCCTGAGGATTGCAAGTAGTGATGTACAACATCGAAGTCTTGAAACGGTGGAAATTCGGAGTCGGCTGGTAGTGTGGCGACTGTGAATTGACGACAAACGTAAAATTTATAAAATTAATATTAAAAATATACTATAAAAATAAAATTGCTTAACATACCGAGAAATTTAAGTTTTCTTGAGGTGGCAAGCAGACGATCACCAATATCGATGCCGACTTTCTGACACACTGCCTCGATTAGGCGATTCATTTTGGTTTCAAARTTTGTTGAATTATCAATGACATCGAAATATGGATGACCGACCCATGCGGCTGCAGATTTGTAATCTAAATCACGTGCCATATCAACACCTTCAGAGCGGCAGGCATGATCCTAAAATAGAAAACATATTTTTATTTTACAAAAATTAATTTACAATTGTTAATTTGTGTGAGTTTCTAACTGTAATATTGCAGTTACATATTTTCAATACGTCTCCTAGCATTTATATTTTATTACAATAGCTTTCCAACCATTTTAAGCTTGAAAATGTTGAAAACTTTACCTGAGAAGGCTTCTTTAAAATCTTTTGAATAAAAATTATGTAATAAAAGAATATTTTTAGTAAGAGGCGAAGTAAGTCTTTCAGAATTTCGTATACGTTAGAATTAGCTATGAGTTCTTAGGCAAAGTTTAACATATATGTACATATGTAATAACTAGCAAACATTAGTCAATTGAAAACTCGAGTATGATGGATGAAGGCACTTGGAATTCCCCTCTAAAAGGCAAAACTTACATACATACATTGTAAATTTTGTGTAYTTCGGACAATATATAATGCAAAAACTAAGTGAAATTTTATGGAGATCAAACTTCGCAAGCACAACACCAGGAAACAATTTTTCGAGTCGGTTTGCGCGCGCAGTTTAAATGAGCCAATTCGCGTCGAATTAAAATTAAATGGAACATAATTTTCATTACCTTGCCTCAGCCATCTCACTTGTATTAATTTTACAAAATGTTACTTAGAGGGGGTTTCTTGAATTTTTTTCTCATAGTCACATCACAGTTACATTAAATCAAAACACTCTGCTGTATAACTATATGCAATTATGCGAACTACATGACAGGACACTTTTTACTTAATTACACACTCTAGTACTTATTACTATATATTCTATGTAAAAATGCACATTTGCATTACCTCAGTTGTGTAGAAATCTTCAGCACCATTTGCTGCGGAAACCAAATGCAAAATCTGATGATAACGATTATCACGCAATTCTATAGGATTCCAGTTATTCGCTGACATCATTTTCTCCCATTTTTCTTTCGAGATATCTGCATTGAAACGAATGAAAACGTATGTATATAGTATATATTATATGTGTATATACATATGTAAGTATACATACGTAATGTCRAGCACATACTTATGTATGAATTAAAATAAATTTGATAACAGCTGATAATACTTACAAGCACTGGCATCCATGACGCCACGATCACAGATAATTAAACAATCACGCAGACTCGATTGTCCCAACTCAAAGTAGGTGTTCTCGATTTGTATCATTGTACGTATTAGATTTTCTTGAAACTTGAAAGCTGTAATGTTAACAGTGAAATTAGTTAATTGATTAAGTGCTTAAGTTTTTAATACGGATATGTAAAATATTTGCAGCTGCATATTTAATCAATATATTTGACTTTGCAAAATATAAATTTGCATTTTARAAGAAAAAACTTGCAAGCAAAAACGTACAAAAAACATAGAAATTGTGGTAAACAATGAACAATGATTGATTGATCGATTACGCAAACAGCTGTGTGGTGATTGCTGCATATTCGAATACCATGATGTGGTGGTGGCACATTCTTAATTACATTCTGATGGAGTACTTATTTAAGTGATTATGCTGATATGCATTTATGTATTTGTGCTATAAATTTAGTTATGATTTTCCAGRCAAATATTCATCATACACCGGTCTTGTACCCAAATATGTTTTCTTATATTACTGCCGGATAATATTTCACATGTAATTTTTTATGACAAAATATATACAATACGTATACAGGTATGCTTATTTCTAACGGAATTATTGTTACATTATTTTGAAAGCTAAAAATTTGAGCAGAATTTACACAYTTTTTTAGTGCAAGATCTAAAAATAAATCTTACAACTATTTATATATTTACATAAAAATCAGGCCAAGAACAGACTGTAAATACATACATTTTATGATCTTCAAGAAATACTTTTTTATCCTTGACAGGGTATATTAAGTTTGCCAAAAAGCCGCCTAGAATGTCGGAGACCTTATAAATTATTAATATGATCAGTGTGTTGATTTTACCATGCCTTATCTTGCACTCAATGAAGATGCTTATTTTTCAGTACTACTGTAGCTTATAGCTGATCTAAAACTGATCTTTCAAAATCCTTCTTTGTATGGACAACTTTTTTATTTGACAAGATATCTTCACGAAATTTGGCACATATTATTGCCGAAGACTACGTTACAATCTCCGAACATATCGGATCACTGTAGCATATAGCTGCTTTACAAACTGAGGGATCTTTTTATACTACCATTAAACCATCAGAACAAAATTCTAGACCGTAGAAGAAAAAACATTTTTACGAAGCAAAAGAAACTTGCGTCTGAATGGAATAGTCTGAATTTTCGCATTACTAAAAAAAAAAAAAATACAACCACACTTGTAAATATTTATATGTATAATACAGCAAATATTTTAATAATACTAACAAATTATGCTATTAATAATAAAGGAATAATGATGTATGAATATCAGAACCTTAAAAAGCCAAATTTTCCTCATCCGAGTAGCCCAGAACCCGTATGGACCTACCTATGCACATGTTTACATTTTTGAAATGAGTCAAAAGCGTACCTCGTGTCATCCATGGGAATTTTATTATTTATTTAAACAATAAACAGTGAAATTAATACATTATTTTGAATATCAACAACGCTATAAATATACATATATGTTATGTAAGTTTATTTCACATTATTTATTATTGTGATCAAATAATGCAATTTATATGGAATTACGAATTTACAACAAATGCTTTGTTGTAGGAGGGATGCATTGGGTTCGCAAGTAATTCGACGATAACGAAATTGGAATTTTTTATAAAATGACAAGCTTAGTAGAAAAGTAATTAAATGTTAATTGTTGAGAAAGTCACGAAGTCATCGAAAACTTGACATGATAACACTGAAAATTTTTATGAAAGAGTGCATGAAATTGTCGTGTTGACATCAGAGATTAGAAGTTCTTAATATCTCATATGGATCCACTCAATACATTTTGGTCAACATTTTTGATATGAAGCTTGTCWATGGCTCGTACCAAAAAGGCCCACATCTCTTGCAAAAACGCAAATAAGATGCGTAATAACGCAGCTGAGAACGCGTTACAAGTTCCATGGCAAAAACCCCAAAATTCATTGAAGGCACTGTAGAATGGAAAATTGGATTAACTATTGGCTCAAAATGTGCCTATTTTGAAGGCGATAATAAAGGTTTTTATTATAACATCTGGAATGTCACAAAGCAAGCAAAGTTTACCTTTCTGATACAGGCCCTCAAAACTTTCAGATGCTCCGCGTGCTGGATAGCACCTAAAGATGGGAGAAGAGAGCCATAAATATACATCCATACACTTACATAGAGTAGAATAGAATATTATTTGAGGTAATGCACCGCGACCTAAGGTCTATTGTGCCCTCTCCTATATCAGCTTACAGTGTCCTGTGTAGATTGCGACGAGGAGGCGGAATTTTTCACGGGGGAGGTGAATTAGTTCTTTATATCTGGGGAGGTTGTATCCTCCTAGAAGCAGCTTGGCGTGGCGCATACTTGCTGCCTGTCGCCAGTGACGTTCTCTCTCCACTCTCTCCTCCGTGCGGAGCAGCTCTTTAAGAGTGTGGGGTCCTACCGCTATGTRTGGCTCCGGTCCCAACATCTTTGACGCTGCTGCAGTGCGGGCCAGTTCGTCGGCTTTCTTATTACCTTCTACTTTAGGTGCACCCGGTTGCACAAGGACAGGCGGTTTAGCCGTTCTACGCATTCCTCGATTTGGTCTCGTAGGATGAGATCGCTTTTAGTGCCGCTTGACTATCACTGAGAATAGCTATACACTGGTTGTGATAGTTGCGGCTGAGGTTGACTTCAGCACACTGACAAATGGCAAAAACTTCAGTCTGGAAGATACTTGGGAAGCTGCCCATAGGTATGGGCGGTCCTGCAATACCTGCCCCAATACCTTCCGGTGTTTTTGAGCCATCAGTGTACCACTGAATGGTGCTGTCTTCCAGCAGCCTTTCCAGCGCGCAATTGAAGTTCTTACACTTMCATATGTACATACATACATACATACACTTACATAAGTATGTATCCAAATGCGTGTTAGACACACATATGTATGTACATTTGGCTGTTTATATTTAAAATCTAAACCATGAAAAATATACGTTAAGCGAAAAACATTATGCGACAAATTGTTTTACGATCGTATCTATCATTTGACCTCGAAAGGTCGTATGCTTACAGCCGATTGATAATTTGTATGGCTTTGGCTGGCGCTAGGGAAAATTGGTAATCCGGAAATCAACACGGTTGTAGTAGAGATAAGCTAAAAACATATGAAAAACTTCATTGACTGATTTGAAAACATTTGTTAGAAACGCCGCGACTAATAAAATCACTTTCCGTAATAAACATATTTATTGGGTCTTTAATTTTATGATTTCTGCTAAATTTATAAGATTATAAAAACCTGTTTTTGATTGGAATGCATTACTCATTGATCGACCAGGGATATTCATTACAATAAATAATAAATAGTTTTGATTGTTGCTGTGTTTTTATAAGAGCAAAGCCATACGGCAAAAGATTTCGCGACATTACTAGCTTTCTTCACTTTGTTTACGCGGCAAGTGATCAATGTAAACACACAAAAATAAACATAGAAATATTTTTGTTTCCAACGCTGAAAGCAGACATAAAGACACGTGTATACGTATGTATACACAAATAAATTTTATTACAAAAGCACAGTTATGTGGTATTTTGATTGTCACGACAATTCGATTTTATATTAGCAACAAGATAGGCTTTCATTCTCTTATTTTTTGTAGTATTGACATTTCACAAATATGCCGTCTTTTGTTGTGGAACATTCTCACAACTAATTTGCCGCAAAATCAATCAGCTGTTGTGGAGCTTTTGCCCCCTCCCTTACGTTGCGCAAACTACCTACTATACATATGTACATACATGTGGACATGTGGATCCGATCAACAAAGCCACCCACAGCTAAGGGCATGTGCGAATTGTTTTCCACGGCGATAATTTAATTAGTGCAAAATAACACAATTTGCAAAAACTAAAAAAAAGGGAATAACAAGAAAAAAAGCTTGAGGTTTGGTCAACGCTGATGTAAACAATTGCGCAACTACAAATTCGTTTATATTTGCGGCGCATTTGTGTTTCTATTCAATTACCGTCGGCGATTATTCAAAGCATATTGAGATAAACAATTTAATATTATTAGAATTGGAATCCAATTTTATGTACTTCCATTTTCGGTATACGTATGTATGTATGTATGTATGTATGTATGTATACATAAATCGAGAAAATTCAAAGCGAGTTGTGACTACCCGAAGCAATACATTTGAAATATTTTTTATGAAACCAATGTTTGCATACAACAATTATGTTGTTTTAAGAAAAACCAGCTCAGCTTTCCCGGGAAGAAAAGATGGGAGATCCACTAAAGTATTTATGTCCATACGTACGTATGTATGTATATATGTACAAATTTACATACGCAAATGACCAACCTGACGCGATGAATCGATTGAGCCATGTCCGTCTATCTGTCTGTCATTATATGTATATGTATGTATGTATGTACCTCAGTTTTTGAGATATCGATCTGAAAGTTTCCAAACGTCTTTTTCGGCCAATAAGCTGTTCATAATCAATTCAATCACTATAACATATAGCTATTCTACAAACTGATCTATCTATGTATATATGTATGTATATCAAGTGCTTGTATGAAAATTTTTTTATTGGCAAGATATCTTCAACGCACCACAAATTTGGCATAATTATAATTCATGGCAACGCTACAAGCTCCGAACAAATTATTCAGATCGAACCACTATAATATTATATTTATAGCTGCCATACAAACAGAACGGTCAAAGTGAAGGCCTTTTACAGAATACTTTTTAATTTGTGAAGGGTATATAGCCTCGGTGCAACCACAGTGAACGTTTTTGCTTGTTTTCTTCTAAAGTTAGCAGATTACTGTGGAGATTTYGTTTCAACGAGATTTAGTTACATGAATCTATGAATGATTAATCAGTTGTGAAGACTGTATACTTAAGTAACTTAACTAAATTTTTGCAACAATTCGCTAACAAGCAGGCAAAATAGCACCTATTATTTATTCACATGCATACATATGTATGTACATATAACCGGAAAGTGCACGATTGAGCAATTTTACTATCTACATCTACATACATATGTACATATATTAATAACTTAAGTAACTTAAGTATGCAGTCAAGTCGAAGTGAACGGAAAGCTTGGTACTCAGAGCGTGTACTGTCGAAAAGTAAACTTTTATCAAATGATTAAAGTGAATTAACGGAAAAGGTGTGAAATTTTTTTGAACCAATTGAAATTTGCGTTTCATTAGCCATTGCGTTCAATTTAAGCAATTTAGATTATCAGTATCTAAGTATATAAAAATTGTTATCTAAAACTAGGTTTTTACTAACCACGTTTTTTACCAACAACGTTTTTAATAGTATATACTAAAGATAGTGCCATCTTTATTACTGACCTACGTATACAATTTCCATATACATATATATGTATGTATGCATGTATGTTTGTATATCGGATATCATATTACCTTAATTGGTTCAAAAAAGTTCCTATTAACAAATTTTGTAACTTCTGGTGAGATTCYTTAGCTGCGTGGAAGAAGGTAATTGCTCAGATTATTGTACCGTTAAATGTCCCTATGTGGTTTTGACAATATCAGCTGTTATACTAACGTAATAATAACAACTTTTTGTCAGTAGATGCTTTTCAGCCAGAAATTTCAACTTAAATAATTTTGCTTTAAATTATTCATTTTTTTTTAATTGTAAAGTATTTTCACTTCCATAAGTAAAATTTTGATTGGTGGATAGTTTTGCTCTTTATGTCAGATATTCATTCAAAATATAGTTTGATATTAATTTACTGCACACCAAACGAATTGTAAGWAAGAAATAAATTCATATGTACATATGTACATATATATGTTTATAAACGAAAAAAAAACCAGAACCTAAGTAAAAAAGCAACCAAGCGTTGAATAATGTATCAAAGTAGAATAGCAGAGTTTTCAAAAATCTGACAGGAACAAGTGACTACAAAAATTAGCGCTAAAACGTGGAAAATTACAAAAAATGTGCTTAACACACTATCGAAAGACTGTCTAAACTTAAGGAAAGACATACTGGAAGACTTAAAAATATGAAGGGTATAGAAATCACACCAAACGTGTTCGATCAATATCGAGTAACCGTTAGTTTTTTTTTTTTTAGAATTTCCAACTGTAACTAATTCAATATTAATGTGCATACATACATATACATGCATATGTACATATGTATGTAGATGTAGATAGTAAAATTGCTCAATCGTGCACTTTCCGGTTATATGTACATACATATGTATGTATGCATGTGAATAAATAATAGGTGCTATTTTGCCTGCTTGTTAGCGAATTGTTAGCAAAAATTTAGTTAACAAATACATATACGTATTAACCTGTGTGTTTATATATGAATATATACCCACGTCTGAAWTTATATTAGTTTATACGTACATATATGTACGGATTAAGTGTGAAAAATTGCTCATGTGCAAAGGCTTTATTATTGTGTTTCTCTTGCACATGACATGTAAATATGTCCATACATACGACTATATACATACATGCATATGTATGTATGTACGTATGCAAATAAGTGCCAGCGGTGTGTCACAGAATTCATTATGACTGAATGATGCGGTCAGCACGTGATGCTTCATTATGCATAAGCACATGTGTTTACGACATGTATTTTTTGCGAAGAAATAATAAATAAACGCAACAACAAATATAAACATAAACAGTTACGGTGGTAATTTTATAAACGCGATAACGCGTGCCTTTACCCATACAAAAACATACATACACATGTACGTGCACATAAAGCGTTCTTGCAGAAGAGATTATTATTATTATTTTTATACCCTGAACAGGGTATACTMAGTTTGTCACGAAGTTTGTAACACCCAGAAGGAAGCGCCGGAGACCCTATATAGTATATACATATATAAATAATGTTAATAAATGTTGAGCTGAGTCGATTTAGCCATGTCCGTCTGTCCGTCTGTCTGTATATATACGAACTAGTCCCTCAGTTTTTAAGATATCATTTTGAAATTTTGCAAACATCATTTTCTCTTCAAGGAGCTGCTCATTTGTCAGAACTGCCGATATCGGACCACTATAGCATATAGCTGCCATACAAAGTGAACAATCGGAATAAAGTTCTTGTATGGAAAACTTTCACATTTGACAAGATATATTTTTGGTATTGATTATTTTTTAAAGAAACAATGTAATCTCCGAAGAAATTGTTCAGATCGGATTACTATAGCATATAGCTGCCATACAAACTGAATGATCGGAATCAAATGATTGCATGGGAAACTTCCTCATTTTACAAGATATATTCACGAAATTTGATATTGATTATTTTTTAAAGAAACAATGTAATCTCCGAAGAAATCGTTCAGATCGGACTACTATACCATATATCTACCATATAAACCGAACGATCGGAATCAAGGTCTTGTATGGAAAACTTTCGCATTTGACAAGATATATTCACGAAAATTGGTATTGATTATTTYTTAAGTCAACAATGTAATCTCCGAAGAAATTGTTCAGATCGGAATCAAATGCTTCCTCATTTCACGAATTTTGGTATGTGTTATTGTTTGTAGAAATAATGTAATATCAGAAGAAATTGTTCAGAACGGATTACAAACTGAACACATGCTATAGTTACTAACAGAAATGCACCGGTGCAACCGAAGTTAAGGCTTTTTCTTGTTTTTTTTTTTTGATTTTTTATTTTTTTTTTGATTTTTTTGACATTGCACCGTATTTTTCGCGAATTTCGCAACGCAATCCAGGCACTTCTTCCTTATCATTATAGGCCCTTGATTGACTACATATACATAGATTCATTCTTATATAAATATGACTATTTGTATACAAATAATAACTATTGTCCGTCACCTCACTGAAGTCAAAAACATGTGTGACCTTTTTTAGGCACGTGAAAGCCATCGAGTAATTCCCGCCAATGCCGCGAAAAATTGCGYTTTTCGTATTGTCATTTCAAAAATAGCGCAGCTGCTGTTTTTATTACGAGTGTCCAAAATATAAAACATACCCTTTTCCATGGCATGTGGCACATGCAGCGTATATATGTACATACATATATACGTTTGTCTGTATGTATACAGTTGACTGCGTGAAGAAATTCTTCTACGTTAACTATTTGCGCGCTGAACAGTGAGACATTTATTAAACTGCACATATTATATTATATGACAATATTCATATGTGTTTACTGTAGTGTGCTCTGTGGTATATACTATATATTTTGAAAAAGAACAACCTCGAGACAAACTTTACCGCTCACCGCACAACAGCGTCTATCTGTAGTCGCTCGTTTCTATCTCCTGGTTGGTAAATTGAATTTGGTTCACACTAGTATCAAGTGAATTAATATTGAATATTTTCTGTATAAATTTAATCATTTTTAATTTCTTCTGACTGAAATGTGTGAAAACGTTTTTTTTTAATTTAACCCAATTCTGAGGTCAGCAGATGACGCAGAACATTTGTGGGGGTGAAAGCAGAAGGTACATTCATACATACATATATACACATGAGTACATATTGAATTTTGTAAATTATATGAAATAATAATATAGAACGAATTTCAAACAATACTAGATATGTAAAATTTCACAATCTTCGAAGGTAATTGGGCATCACTGATGCAGAGGTATGTAATGTCTCGAAATACAGCATATACATATAGATAGTACTTATGTACACACATATACAAATGTCTACAAATTGTAAGATAATAATCTCTCTATACTTTCGGTTTTAAGGAATTAAATGTTATTTATTACACATCAGCATTTGACCTAGAACATACTGATGTGCTCATAATCACGAAAATATTTGCCGCCTCACTTTCTGSTGTGAGAGTTTTTTACACTTTTTCTCTAAATTCTGACTAAATGATAGATTACAAGAGTAGGGAGATTAAACTTATCAAATTTTCAAAAAAGTTTCTAGTCACTGAGAGAATGGTTCTCCACCGAAAAGTGATTTTTATAAACATGCGCTGACTTCACGTCAGCCAAACAGCTAATACTGTCATGATGACTTCACATTTTATTTATTTTTTATTATATTGTAGGACAAAAAAAAAAAAGAAAATAAATATGTTAATTTCGGCGTAGCCCAATATGCTTCACAGGTTCTTTTGATATAGCAACTATGTACATATATGGATAACTAAATTGGAAAACGTWACTGGCCAATTCAAGTTGATAAAGGTTACTTAATAAGGAAAAATATATTTATTTCGAACTTGATCCTTCAGTTTGTATGGCAGTTATCGGCACAATAAACGCACCAGCTGACACCCGTCAAACTCAAACGAAAAATTCGTGAATTATTTATTATTATTAATTATAGTATCAATTGAACAACCAGTTCGCTTGAAATTTTGTGTTTCCCAAGAAATCAAGTATATACGGAGTCGTTAAAGATGTTACAAAAGTGTTTTGAGGAGTCTGAGGAGTTGAGGAGCTGAGGAGCTTTAAGTGAAGGTYGTGAAGTCATCGAAA
Organism: Bactrocera latifrons; assembly: GCF_001853355.1. Lineage (NCBI taxonomy): Eukaryota > Metazoa > Arthropoda > Insecta > Diptera > Tephritidae > Bactrocera > Bactrocera latifrons. The sequence goes on along the minus strand of NW_017537245.1, from coordinate 1,370,739 downwards.
ACTTGCTTTATGTGTCCATACACCTCTCCTCTGTTAAACGTTAARGGAACAGTGCTTGAAAATCACTGTGTTGGCACTAGAGATATAGYAGAGGATATATTCAACACATTTTAATTCCCTAAATAAATGTTCGACAKCGACAGCCATTTTGAAGACGATAATAAATAATTGCATTATCAAATCAAATGGTTAATACAGTATACCCCTTTTGGATAGAATTTAATAAAAGGTTTAAAGGTAAAATCGTCGAGTAGAAACAAGAAAAATTTACACTCTGGAGCCATAGTAGTCAGTTTCGAATAAATTGTTTTTGTATTGAAATAAACTTATACTATAATAATCAAATCAGCCGGTAATTGTGATAAATGGTCTATTGATAAGGTTTTCCAAACATGAACAAGTTTAATCCAGTTCGTAATGTAAATGGCCATCTTATCATTCATCATTTAAAAGCAGAGAAAATTATATTTGTGAATCACTACAATAAGTAYATTATTATACTTTACGAATAAAGACGAAAGTGGTGTGGATGTGTGTGAGTGTCTTTTTTGCACGTGTTATTAGAAGGCTATGACAAATGACAGGAAACGACGTCAGACACCTTTGTAAAGACATTATACATTATAGAAAGAAACGTATAYATTAAAAAAAATCTTAAACAACTTGGTAAAACAAAACAAAACAGATATTAARCATTATACTCGTATAAAGGGGCCTGGCAGAAAGTGAGCTGCGTCAGCTTGCACGTATGTAGCAACATTTGMAAAATAATATAAGTACAATATATGTATAAGTAGTAAAGAGACTGGTCCATAAGTACAGCAATAAAGCTTTTCTAGCGTAAAAATAAACTACACAGTACTCCCACATTGTCAACGTCAGGAAACCACGAGTTAGGATCTACAGACATACACATGTATATAAGAATGTGCATATGTATGTATATAGTACATATTTTAACTAAATCGCTTTAGCGTCGACATACATGTTCAGGTTGTGCGTAGCTATTTTTGTATATGTAGGTGCTTTGGTGTACGTGAATGTTTGAAAGTTACATACATACATACATATGTATGTATATAGTTGAAATTTTTAGTACAAAACAAAAACACAAAATTTACTATAACTGCCAAAAAAAATAGAATAAAAGACAAAACACAATCCACAGATACATAATATAAACAAAAGGAAAGGATA
>NW_017537245.1:1362574-1369402 GCF_001853355.1 Bactrocera latifrons | reverse complement strand
TATGTATATTACAAAAAAGAATAAGCAATTGGCCATGTGACAACGAAAAATGTAAGCAGCAAAATTAGCAAAACAAAAAATATAATAAAATAATTGTTGCCAAGCAAATTCATTGAAAAAGATACGCAAGTATCGCAGGTGATCAGAGATATTTATGTTAAAACAACTCTTGCTTTACGTCGCCGAACTAGTGCAAGTGTGGTGTACTCGTTTAATTTTTTTTAATTTCAACCACCAAATTAATTTACAGTATATTAAAAAAAAAAATTGCACGTAATTTTCACAAACATACAWATCTATGTATGTATATGTAAGTATCAGAGTTGCGGATGTTTTAATTAAAAATTAGATTTTAAATTTTTAGCGTTAAATTAAAAAATAACATTTTAAATTTTTAATCACAAAAAGTGGATTAAAATTTTTTTCAGCTTTTGATTCTGATTTTGGGATTACTATTTTTTATTTTTCAAACGCGTATTTGAAATTAACACATTTGTTTCAATCCGGCATTTGGGATAAAAAAAAAATTTAATTCAAATGTTAATTCGATTATTTTTTAATATCTTAAAACAACCCTGAAGTATGAAGTAGCTATGGATTCTTGGACAAGTATTGTTGACCTTAAAGTGCATTCCTTTTAGCAAATGTAAAATATTTAAATTGCTAAAATCAACAATATTTCTGTTGCATACACACGTACTTACATATCAATACATACATATTTGTAATAAAATATGATTAAATCATCATCAATTCATATTTAAATTTTGTCCTTTTTCTTTTGTTTTGTTTTCATACCAAAATATAAAAAACGAGCACACACGCACATTGACGACACACAAAAAGACATACACACACACAACCACACTGTCATATGCAAAACGCGTGGTGTGAACTCACCTTCGCTGCCATTGGGTTTGGAAGCAGCATCGGCCAAGCAGCGTGGACAGGATGCGGTCAAGTCAATGAGACTGTGTTCCGGTGCAGCGAATGGTAGATTTTTGTATTTGAATGTGCTTGGCGTTGGTGGCGCTATCAAATGTACATACATACATACATAATAYAGTATATATTCTACATATATACATATCACTGATACATACATATGTATGTACATACATATTTATAAGTATATCTAATAAATTTATATATACATACATATATACAYTTAAGTGTATTATATATGTATGCAGTTTGCAATTGTAAAATAAAAAAAACTCAACCTAAGGAGATATGTATATGTACATATGTTTATAATTAGTGGTATATACATACGCATTTACATTTCTTAGCATATACATATGTATGTACATAATTGTAGTAGTTAAAGTAGAGAAYGCTTAATTAAATAAAAACGAGAGAAATGGCAATCTATTGACACATTTAATGCGAGACTAAGCAACTTTTCATGTAAAAAGGTTTTAAGATGGAATTTTTTCTAATATTTTAATGCATTTTACGATATAAACATTTAAAATTTTYTAAAAGAAAAAAATAATACAGAAATATTTATATCTACAATATCATATATGTACATATGTATATATCATATGCATGTATGTATATAGTTTATTTTTAAAAAGTGAAGCGCGCATATATATTTCATTTAATAATTTACAACTAAAAGAAATCAAGATCACTACCACAACTCTGAAATATAACTTTTTAATGCCCAATAATTAAAGAGCGCGGGAGGGAGTATAATCGGCCGCACACTGCGTTCAATCCCCTTTGCGTGTACAATTAATAATCAGCAAACATTCGCTCATTCAAATGCGACAACGTTTATTGAATCAATCAATTTTATCATTATGAAAAAATGCCCGCCTGCCAATTACACTTGAGGCAAAACGTTTTATACTACTTATATGTGTAGGTCTGTATAGCTTTTGTGTACTAATTTCTTTTAAAGCCCACAGGTTTAGACGTGTGCGGAAACGGTAAGTAGATAATTCTATTTGAATAAGACAAATTCGATCGATTGAAATGGAGTAAAGTAGTCAATGGGMGAGTTTCAAAGCCAAGGAAGAATTTACACAGTTGGTCATGCGGTTTCGGTTTACAGATATTTTATGTATGTATATTAACTGCTGTGTATGCTTTTCTAATTGCTGAGCACTTCAAAATTAAAAATGGTGTAATAGTGGTGTACATTAAAAGAAAATTCATAAAAAAATTAAAAACGAAAATAATAATTATGAAATAAATAAAATTAATAAACAATCCTAAAAAATAAGAAAAAACGCTACCTTCGGTTGTACCGAAGCTATAATACCCTTTACAGGTGCCTTTCAAATTATATAATGGGGTATAAAAACAAACTATAGTTTGTGTTGTACTATAGCTAAATGATATAGTGATCCGATCTGAACAATTTGTTCGAAGAATTTGTATAGCGTGACAAACATTTACTTGATTTTGATTGTTGTAGTTGTAACAGTTATYGCTTTAGAGGTAAAGTTCAGGTTGGTTGTTATTAAATTCATCTATGGGTAGGCCCAGGGAACGTGGTCTCAGTGGGGTCGGACCATAGGGAGAGTTTGTTGAGCATGCAAAGTTGGTGTTTKATAAGTGTTCTGGATAAGTAGAAGTGCAACCTGATACAGTTTCCAAAACGAAGTTGGATCTGRTCGCTCAGTTTGTATGTCAGTCRTATGCTATAGTGGTGCGATATGAACATTTTACTCGAAGAATGCCTTAGATAATAATTTATGCCGAATTTCATGAAGATATCTTGTCAAATGAAAAAGTTTTCCATACAAGGTCTTTATATTGATCGATAAGTTTGAAATGCAGTTATTGAAATAGTCCGTTCTGAACAATATTTTCAGAGATTGCAACGTTGCAATGTAGGCCAAACTTCTGCAAATGATCGGCCTCATGGGAAAGAAAGAGGAGAAGCAAAGTTTCACATTTATATATCAAAAATCGCATAACTACATATATACAGACACGGCCATGGCTATAAAAATAAAATAAATAAATAAATAAAAATAAACTTTGTAAACCTTGAAAAAAAATCTTATTACAAAAAAAATCTAATACATAAGACAAAGTTATCTTTTGGTGGACTTTGATTGTATATTTAATAATTTGAATGAGTACATACATATGTATGTAATAAATGTATATATTGATTACTTAGTAACTTTGTACATGCATACACACATACATACATATGTTATCAGTTAATTAGGGGCATCTCCCATTTTTTTGGAATTGCTCATGTTTCTTCCGAATAACCTCGACCTTAACATTAAGGAATATTTTTTTTAAATTTTGTAATTGTTGAAATAACTTTCCGAAATGCAAGTAATTTTCTGAATTTAAAGAAGTCACGCGACATTTTGTTTGGTAAAGTATTTACACATGCACATGTGAGCGTTTGTTTACAATTTTATTTCATCAGACAAGTTATAATTCTCAAGCTATCAACTAAATACAYGATGATACGCGAAATTAATGCATGAGAGTTATGGAAATCTTTTTACTTTGAGGTTATAAAAATGAAGTGCTCCCAATTAGGGTAAACAATTTCTATCACAAAACCSAATACCCCAAATTAGCTCACGGCACGAGTTGACATATTGCATGGAAATTGTCTTTTGCGTGCTTTTCTGTTTTTTTATTATTGTTGTTGTATAAACAAACACAAACCATAAAAAAAAACTAAAAAAACGCACAAAAACAAATAAATCTAATTAGACACGAACATGCAATGGCATTATTTATTGTATACTAAACATTTGAAAGTGATCAACACAAAGTAATAAAAAAGCGAAATGTAATAAAAAAGAAGAGCTCAGTATAAAGGAGGTAGRGCGAAAAGACACAAAGGTATTCTTATTTATCAGCTTTTTTTTGCAGCTTTGGGGGTTGGTGATAAATTGACTAATGCAGTCATTATTAGGCTCTGAGATGACCACAAATATGGGGGCCCGCTGTTACGCGGGACTAAAGCCAAATAACGTGAACGTGAGCATGAAAGAAATGTGACGCCTGGCAACGTGAATTTTTGAGAAAAGCATAGCAGGCGCTTTGGCACSACTTCAATAACCCGCTCCAATAACAAACACTATTATTTTCTTTAAACGCGAATCAAAATAAACTGCAAACCAAAGTACATATGTACATATTCATATGTWGTACAAAACATATGTTTATATACACATGTGTATGTACATACATACATATGTATATCAGCGCGCCGTTTGTTGAATAACTGACAAATGTCCAACTGACGACGATGGGACTTTGTGCCATCCGAGTTGACACAGATAAGTGCAAGAAAGTGTACCTAGCCAAGTGCTCTAGCGGATGCACCTACGCAAGAATGCATTTCTACAAAGAAATATGTATGTACTTACAACTTGATATACGTACATACATATGTATGTATGTATGTTTAAATGTGTGCACCACATATATTTKTGCAGTTGTTTTCAATTTGTTGGTACGACATAGTACAACTATTTGCACGTTGAGTACGAACCAAGCCGAATGAAAAACCGCTAGTCAGAAATATTTGGCAAATACTTGCGAGTGACGGAAAACGGCGAACATGACCTTTGAGAAGGCAAACGAAATACTATACTCTGAAGATGCCTTCACATTGAGCGAATCAGGGTTATTTCTTTGTTGGTAGAAAGATACGTWACTATCTATCCTGCGATTACATATGTACGTTAATATAACGCCTTTACATCGCGTTTAAAATTAAAAAAAAAAAAACACTGCACCGAAGCTATAATACCCTTTACAAGTAAAAAACCTTTCCATATAAAAACTTAATTTTGATCGGTCAGTTTTTATGGCACCTACATGATGTAGTAATCGGAACGGAACAATTTGCTCGGAGATTGTATCGTTTCCTTGGTCAGTATAGCTGCTATAAGCTATAGTGGTCCGATATCRGCGTTTCCACCAAAAGCACTGCTTCTCGGGGAGAGAGACATGTGCAAAATTTTAGATCGATATCTCAAAAACTGAGAGACTAAATTGACTCAGCYAGTCACAGTGGTTAGTTATAATGTATAAGGAAAGCGTAGAAATGTATATGGAAATATCAATACGGTTGAAAGTAAACAGAAAATAAATTTTAGATATTTTTCTTGTATTTCTTAGTTAACTATTAATTAAAATTGTTATAAATGAAATAAATAAATAAATTTTATTTTTAAACATTTTCAACGAAAAAATGAGTGAGAGAGTAAATAAAAGCAAACCCTATTTTATGTATGTATAGGCTTGCAATCTTAATTGCAATCAATTAATCTAGATTTAATTACTCAATAAAACCGCACGCTTCACTTTTTAATTCATTTTTATAATTTTTTGCGAATGTTCATGTTTTTTGCATTTTTATTGCTTGCAAATATTTTTTTCATGTCTGCATCAAAATTTTCCTTTAGTATATATAGTATTATATATTATTATATAGTATTTTCTTTTAATTTAATAAACATATACATATATAAATGCAAGTAATTACCTTCTTTATCTGTGAGATCCGAGAATTTAACGCCACCACTATATTTTTCACAAAAGAAGAAGAGATTAAAAATTAAATCAGTCAACATTTATTTTGATGAAACTCGAAAAAAAAAATCGTGAACAATTCTCAATTGCGGAAATACGCAAATTTGAAAAATTTTCTTTTTTTTAAATTTAATTAGTGCAAAAAATGTTTAAAAAAGTTATTGTATACTAGATTATTGTATGTGTCATTGTATTCTATAGTACTTTACGTCTCATAGCTTGAACAGATTATATATGTATATATAAAGCACAAAATGTATAATTTGTATATTTGCTGGCAGTATTTGATTTAAGTAAAAGTAAAGAATGTATTTTGTAAACATTAATTTGTTGTTGTTTTTAATGTTAGTATTGCTAAAAGGTTGTTTACAGTTTAACTATTTAAAGATTTATTTTTGCCAACAAATCTTCAATACAGTTTTATGAAATTAAATTTTTTATTTATTTATTGTTTTTTAATTATATTCTTTATTTTGCATTCAATTAATTTGAATTTTTAGGCATTTACCTGAGGAGCACGGTAGCCGTTTCAGGCACACGGAATACCTGAAAAAATTATTAAAAGCTCATTTCGTTTGTCATGGTCGTGTAACAACTAGTAGATTGTATTGTTTATCTTTTTTTAATTCCTAAAAAAAATATTCACTAATGATTTAAACAAWTGTTTTTACTAACGGGTTTTGTGTATAAAACGTGCTGAGTTGCAGAAAATTTTGCACTGTATTTGTTGATTATTTAATTTTTCTCAGAATTGAATGATTTAAGCAGCTTATTCTGTGTATAAATACATTAAGTTATTGAAAGCTGTTATTCTTAACAATTTTTGACGTTTTTAAATCAATAATTTCTTTAATTTCTTTTTCTCACTTTGGTCCATGTAATGCATTGAAATATTAACGACATATTCATATTTTATAATTAACATATTATCACGTTTCCTTGCTAAATAAACTTATTGTCTAGGGCAATTACATATGTGCTCTGTATTTGTTAGTTTTGTCTCTTTTAAACTTCACCAATAATTCCTAAAAAAAACCCCCTGCCTTTAACAAGCAATATTAAGGTTTAGGTAGTTGCTAAAAAATAATAACATGATATTCTACAACCCGTTAGTCTTGGAATTATGACATTTTTACAATGATGGAAATATACGCATTTTAAAAAATATCATGTAATAACAATAACTCTTGACATTCATTGAAATATTAAGTCTGGAAGGTAAAGGTACTTTATAGATATTTAACAGGGTTGCGATTTTTTTTTTAATTCAAAAATCTGAATAAAATATTT
>NW_017537245.1:1339349-1362144 GCF_001853355.1 Bactrocera latifrons | reverse complement strand
TATGTATGTCTATTGTTTTATTGGCGCATATTCATAGATGTTTACAAAAAAACGCTGTCATTTTTAGCAGTGAGTGGTGCTTTTGTATTTAAGAACACTTTTCTCAAGTAGGAAATGTACTTGTTGAGATTCAACTGAGAGTCGCAGTGAAGTAAAAAGGCAAATGTGAACTAGTCAGAACGATGTACGTAATCTTCGTGATGAAGAAGATTAGTATTTATACTACAAATTTATGCAGCTATGAATATGCGCAAACTATTTCGAAATGAAATATCATATTTGCACAAACAAAATTAATTAAAATGCTGCGTTTGCTTTAATTCGTATGAAACTTCCTCCAATAATAACTTTAGTAATTAAGAACTGACTATATTGTTTAGTATACATTAGATATTAGAATATATACAGAAATTAGAATCAATTTCAGTTGGTAAGTAGTGGGGACTTAGTGAGAAACAAAAAAAGAAACGAATACACCTTGTGAATTCCCTTAATTCATCTAATATTGAACATACCTTCCATCCTAAATTTTCAAAGAACGTGCACAGACGTGATTGGCCAGTTGTTTTGCCACCACATGGACCTGCAAAGAAAGAATAATAAATACATAAATGGATGTATTTTAAATATTTATAAAACCATATGATTTAGCGAAATACACAAACAATATCCATACTATATATCTACATATTATAATTTTGTGGTTGTATGCAATACGCATTTAAAAATAGAAATCTTCTGCTGTTCAAATGCAATTACACAATTCAACACCCCCTCCCCCACTACTTAGTGATACTCACACAAATGACCGAATGCTGTATGGCAGGTGAATAAGTAAACAAACTGTAAATGCTTGGCTTATACGATAACCGCTAAAAATACTACCCTATCTTCAATTTTCAAGTTCAAATGTGCAATGAGGGAATTGTCAAGCAAATGAAGGTCTTGCCTCCAAGAAGTAATTCAGATTGTATAGTATATACAAATGTACATATGGGCACAAAAGAAAACGGAAGGCATCATGCTGACCTTGAGAAAATAACAAAAACAACAACAGATCACAATCAACACACAGCTTCTGCCTGATTACACGCCCATTATATGCTATGACTTCGACAGTTATCGATACGGACAGGCCCACTGGAGCATACAAAAATGTAGATGTAGTGTAGATTCTCAGTATTATTCTATAAATATGAAAAATAAAAACTAGGTGTAATGACGCTAAGGGTTGTTTTATTTAGAATGTGAGAAACAAATAAATAAAATATTAATCAATAAAAATAGAAATTGATTGAAAATTCGCAAAATATCGCAGTAGGAAGTCGTATGTGCATTTGCACATATTAAGTATATATGCACGTATTTTTTATACATCTACCTATACACTTGAGAACTTTCGTGATTGTGACTAAGCGATTGGTTTTAAATTGAATTTGATTGAAATGGAAATTGCTCCCATATGCACAATAAATATGCATTTGTAAATGTGATTGCAAGAASGCATGCTTGTCAATATGATAATGTCTAGTGCATACATAGAATATGTAGCAAACATTGCAATTGTTTTTCAATTGAATGAACTATATAACGGTCAATGGGCATATTTRCAAAGAACCATAACTAACGGTCAATAACAATTGTTAAGCAGTTAATGGCTTTCGACATAACCACTTTCAACAACTGGCCAAGTGGCGTAAACCAGATAGTGGCATAAACAAATAAAATGGTTTGGATACATATACATTGTAAACCTGTATGTAGTAGTAAACTAGTTGGAATTGAATTTAACAAAATTTATTATATAATAGAATAWACGCAAAATATATTCAAAGCGAAATAAACGAAGCAGTTTATGAAYGCCCCACAAACAAAGAAAATTACTTGTCCCACTGGTATAAAATAAAAACAATCAGAAGTTGTAAAAAACATAAGTATAGTATGTTATTATTTGGACAAATGTGATTACTATTTGATTGTTTTGTAATAACAAACAAAACAAAACGTGAACGTATTGATACCATATCATATAATATGTCTTTCAAATACTTTTTGGTTTGATAAGATAACAAAATTAATCTACGAAWTTTCCATTAACTAATGTCATTCATTGAAAGTGCTTTGAAATAAATAATGAAAGAACACCAAACAAAAAGTAAACTTAAAGTAATTCAAAATCATTTAAAAATTAAATTTTAACCAATAGGCTTACAAAACCACCTGTAAAAGTAGTGGCATTAACGAAAATTTTTTTCGTTCTTTGAAACAACTAGTAATCGTTAAAGCATTACTAAAATAAATTTTAAACAATGCAAATGGGTATTTCACTTTTTTGTATTTTTTTTACTTCGCTTAGCGAGATTTCCACCACACTATAGTTTTCGTATGGAGATAGCTTTTAGTGATAAGAGCAACAATAACAAAATAACAGCTAGGCGTGTCGTATTTAAACCGGTGTTAATGTTACACCATTTATTGCAATAATTAATTAAATTAGCTGTATGAGCTACAAAATACACATTCATGACGGTTATCCAGATGAAATTGCTTAGATGTTGGTATATATGTATGTATATATGATACGTACATATCTATTTACATAAATATTATAGTTGCAAATTATTCGACTATAAAGTATATACTAGAAAGACATATGTACATATATTTCTTTTAAATTAGCTGCACACAATATAAAACAACTAAAAACATAAATTGAAACGTTTACATTTTTAATTCAACATATGCACAAGTATACTGGAACATTAGCCGGTGTTTGAACTAATTTCTTTCATTCTTTCACATCACTGTCTACTCGTACACATGTATGCTAATATATAAGTCTATAGCTGATCGTATAAGACGKTTTTTAAATAGATTTGACGCAGAAGCAAGCTGAACAATGAATGTGCTAGTGGAAGCACTTATACATATCACGAAATTGACTTTTGGCAAATGTTTGTATATAGTCCGTTGTACTTTCGTGCATGCATACTCTGAGATTTCTACAAATTTTCAAGTATAGTATATTATCTCAGCCATGAAATACAAAAAAAAAAAAAAAAAAAAAATTATATGTCAAGTGTGGTTTCTATTATATGAGTACACATATGCAAATGAAAACTGATACCTCCCTGAAATTTCATAAAACTGGTGTTAATAAACTGAAGAAATAGCAGGTTCCTAGTATCTGTTTTGGAATATGAACACGWGTAGATGCATTTATTGTCTTCGATAACCAAAAACCCCAGCAACGCCGGTTGGCATAAAGTTATAATGGACATTTTAGCCACAAAAGMAAGGATAATCAAGAGAAACATAACATATGATAAAGTTTATCCACAATTCAACTAAAGCTTAGTAAGCTACATATTTCTTTACACACTGACTCCAAATTATTACTTGCAAACTCGTCGTACAAATATTTCTAGCTTAAGGACAGATTTCTTTCAAAAAAATATAATTAGGTATATTGAGCGTACTTACCGCCTGTTAGCACAACTTTATAAACACGTTTTTTGGAGGCACCATTTGTTTTGGCCAGCTTCAAGCCAGCTCGTGGATTTAACTTTGGCGATGTCTTTTCGGGTTGTTGTTTTTGTTCTTCCATTTTCTTTTCAATGTCCTGTTGTTTGGACTGTTCCTTTGTTTGTTTGTCATTGACATTTCCCGTTGTTTCGTCCTTGCACTCCATTTTGACCAACTTACAGAAGATTGACTCACTCAATAATTCTCGTTGCACTTTTACTTGTTTTTGACAGCTGATTAATTCACCCCGTCTGATATATGTAATATGCGTATAGGCAGAGCGCAGATATAGATTGACGCTAATGAATTCTGAGTTGGTGTTCTTTATACGATATTTCCTTTGGCGTATATTATGTCTTGTCAATTTTCTTAAAATGGATTTTCTTGTCGTTAAAAGATTTTTTATATTTATAATCGAAACCGTTTACTTTGGCAAAGTGTTGTTGTTTCAGTTCTAAGTTGAACTTGATGAATTCTAGCATTGAACTGTGTGCAGTGGGGATTTTTCCGCTTCCGCCAAAGTGAAAAACTGAAATATCAGTTCACACGCGGGGTACGTTCGCCTTCAATGAACAATGAAGCAACGACCAGATATGGGCCGAATATCAGAGTTTACGTCTATCCTGTTTGTGTTTGAACATCTTCGGAAAGTTTACACGGTATTTGCGTAATAAAAAAATGTTTAATTTCACATTCGCAGACACATGGAAAGACCGAAAGATTTATTCACGCTTAAACACGAAATATAAATTTGCTGGAGCCAAATCACTAAAATGACTGAGAGAACATGGTCGAAAAGCCCCCCTTTTTATGTAATTCGATGCAAAGATGCCAGATGGTAACAACTGCGAAATTGTCAAGAACACGACAAAATAATTGTGTGCCAACTAGTAACCAGCAAAGAAATAAATTAAGAATTTAAATTTATTTTGTATGCCCATTAAAATTACAAAAATTATATTAATTTTTCAAATTGAATTAGTAAAATTATTAACCATAGAATATCAAGATTGTGGCAAAATTATGCGAAACGAAACACTGTGTTGTCGGACCATCAGAAAATTTTTATATACATACGAAATGTAGATGACTAAATATTTTGTGAATCTATGCTATCTTATAGATTTGTGTGTTTTCAATTACTTACTAATATGTAAAATTCCAAAKTTTTGTATATAATATGGATATAAAGGAATATTTCAATCAGATAAATAGTTCACAACTAATTTAGGTATCGCCCGTTGTTTCCTTACTGAATTATTTACGATGAACAGTAAACAGGTTATTCGCAATTGTTCGAAATTCATTTGGTAAGAGAAATTTGAAAGTGTGTGACGTGTAAACACATAATTAAGTAAAAACGTGGTGAAACAAATTATATGCGAAAGTTAAATACCGAAATTAAATGTATTTTATGAAATATTATCTAAGTCAAGCAAAAATTCGGTACAAAAGTAATAAAGGCGGTGTAGATTTGAAACTGCGTAATCAGAATGATACGGAGTGTATACAAAGTGTCGTTTGAATTTCATTTGACAGCTGTTGCGAATGATTGTATGGGGAGCAGTGGACGCTAATTGTCAGCTGATTGATGAGGAAGTAATGTTGTTGCGCTCTTGCATAAATCCCAAAAAAAAATATTGAACGTAGAATCGAACGTGTAAAAATTAACATATAATTAAGAAAAAATCAAGTGYCTAACAAGGTCAATACATGCAATTGAAAATTTCGAGCCGATTAAACACTAAATTTGACAAATTAAATATAGTATCCTCCGATAGAAATTGTGTTTTGATAGCAACATTGTTTCGACCTTCACCACCAGCTGTGCGCGGCAACAAACAAAAATCCAATTGCTGAAATTTCAATGTGGTTTCACCATCAATTGTTCAAGTGCACTTCTAAACTATAATATTGTAATTGTGATGGAAAACCTGCGTATGTGAAATTTAAGTAATAAAAAATTAAAAAAAATCAAACTTCGGAACTGTAATGAGAATAAGAAGATTTGCTGCGCTAGCTTTGTTAAATTTATTGAATAATTTGCTACACGCCTGGAATTTGATAGCTGTCCTTGAAAGGAATTTTATTTCTATTTTACGGAGCATACCTTTTTCAACACTCTTTTTCGTTGCAATGGACGGCGAAGGTGGCGAACAACGTGATCATATGGAACACGTACCAGGAGRACCTATGGATGAAGATGATGAGGAACCCGTGATGGGTTTGGGATATGATGTTGATGACGAAGACGACGAAGATGTTGATGAAGAGAATGACGATGATGATGCGTCGGACATGTCTAGCGACACAGATTCCGACTATTTTGTTGAAATGGATAGCGACGACGCATCTGATAATTATATACCTGGTTATGGTGGTGATTCTTCAACCAATTCGGAAAGCGAAAGTGAAGTTGGCAGTAGTAAATTTTCTAATCAAAGAATTCGCATGCCTAATAAACCCATATATACTTTTAAACCTCAACGTTTAATGAAGTGTAATTATAAAAAGCATTGTGCACCAAGAGACTATCCCTTCGCGCGAAGTGGTCATCGTGTTGTCGCTTCCGAATCACATCTCTATACATTAGGTGGTTACAATCCAAGCAATAGCAATGCAGCCATACATGGCAGTGGCATGCTTTTTCAAGAGCTATGGCGTTTTAATTTGGCAACTAAACGTTGGGTGCTGTTGCACAATCCTTCAACGAATCGAAATATGCCAGGGGAGTTGGCATCAAATGCACTTATCATTAGTAATAATTTATTAATCGTAAGTAAATATTAGATAAGGTTAAGAACTAAAATTATCTCGTATCAGATATCACGATTGTATGTACATACATATATGTATGTCTGATATATATATAATATTCACACACAGAGTTATTTGCATGCTAGCATAACATTCACTTACATAAGTACGTTTAGTTTTTAATTTTTAAAATTATTTATATAACAATCATTGTCTTTATATTATATTCTAATATTTTATAATAATATTTCTATTATATATTTTCCTTTAGTCTTACGGTGGGACTGGATATCCCTTCGGCGAATCTTGCTCAAATGACTGCTATATTTATCAAACACAAGTTGATAAACCCAGTGTTATGCGTATTGAGGCTACTGGTGATGCGCCAACACCACAGTATGGTCCGGGCATTGTCTTACACGAACATTATTTATATACAATCGGTGGAACAACTGGCTATGATTACTCTTGTGATGTGCATCGTCTAAATTTACGCACACGCGTGTGGGAATGCGTTTATATATGTCGACCATATATACGCGAAGATCCGGAGGGTCGTTATCGACATGAAGTGGTCTACGATGGTCAGTATATCTATGTGCTCGGGGGTGGCACTTCAAATTTAGTATACGATTTGGAACGGATTCCTGCATTTAATTTGGAAACGAATCGGTGGGAATATTTTGACACCGTACCCGATAGATCATCACAACCAAATCAACAAGGTACGCGACCGAGTTCTGGGTACCCAAAACCAAGAAAGTGCTTTTCCTGCGTCCAGCATACCACATCTAATGGCGATGTCGAAGCTTTCATAACAGGTGGCTTACAGGTAAGTAGTTATAGTGAGAATTGTGTATATGTACATTTCATATGTTTTCTGATAATTTTAAATTTTTGCAGTCTGATCAAGTATATTTCGCTGATATATGGAAATTAAATTTTACAACTAAACAATGGACATTAATACAAACAGCGGCGCTACCAAAACCATTGTACTTCCACGCAGCAGCTCATAGCCAAAACGGTTGTATGTACATATTCGGCGGAATTGAATATGATATTAAGCGTATACGTCGGTGCAATGATCTCTACAAAATGTGGATGACCATACCAAAGTTAAGCGAAATTTGCTGGGAGGCTGTGTTGCATTATAAGCCAAATCTTAAAGCGTATGGTCACACACAGCTACTTAAAATGGGTATACCACTACGCTTCGCTCATCGCTTGTGGTATTCTACCAAAACCAAATGATTATTAAAGAATTGAATAGAACTAAAAAAACGCGACGTTTAATTAACAGTGATAATAACTATTATTTTTTACTCCGTAGGAACATTTGGCCATTAACGCATTAGTATTGAATAAACAATTAACAGTAGTAATGCGAAAAGCGAAGAAAATAATATATAAACAAAATAATTATATTTATAAATGGAAAACCTAATGCTTATGTATCGTGTACATCGAAAATAACAGTGAACATAACTTAGTGTGCCCCATCTTTCAAACTTTCTTTCTAATGCAAAAAATAATATCATATAAAATTTAATATATTTCTGGCGCTCTAACAACTACAGTAGATATGTTATTTTTTCTTTTTGAGAAAAGTAAGAAACACGCTTTCAAAGCTAGTCATACATACATACATACATATGTATATCGGATATCATAGAACTTCACAACATTAACATCAATACTCACTATTAGATTGGGCCACAACTCCTTTTGCATACGCACACGAGCATACATACTGATGTATTTATATACATACATATGTAATTTAAAATAAGTTAGTAACACCCAATTTCATAAGTGGTCGAGCAGAGTCTGATAGCTTTATGCTAATAATGAACCTACACGTRTATGTACGTATATATGCCATTAGATTTTCCAAATAATAAGTAATGTAATTTATAAATATAATAACCGAATTTTAACTGCATAAAGTCAGCGTTTTTTGAGGTACACCTTCCGAACTAATTTTTCGCAAAATTTGGTTTTAAACTCAACAAGTCTGCAATATTTATGTAATTATGTAATTTTTGCTTCAGCCAAATAATTCGAGCCAACAAAGCATTGCAAATAATTATGAATAATGAGATCAATGATAAAGAATTTAAACACAATGAACAACGAGCAGTTACAAGTGTACATACTTAAAAAAGATGTACAAAAAAAAGTAATGAAGCGCATATGCATATGTACATATGTATGTATCTATTTTGTGCTACATACATATGTACACACATATGTGTTTATTGCCAAGGCTATGCTAGAAATTTAGTCTTAGTATGTATGAAACATATTTAGCTAAAGTTAATCTTTAATTGTAAATATATGATTGCAATAAAAAAAACTTTCAGAACAACGCTTATTGTATTTTTAACGTTTTCGGCTGCTAAATTTATTGAGTTTATTTATAGCAGGAGGTAAGGACGATATAAAATACATATGTATGTATATGTCTTGTATTTATGCACATATGTATGTATGTACRTATGTGAGTTGTCATCGTGGGAGATTGTTTGCATGAATGTATCTGCCTTACATTTGTTATCCCTGTAACTAATTCATATTGAAGCCTGCAGTGCCTGTTGCATGTACTCGATCATTTGGGGTGTCCAAGTTGAATTGACCTTTCTCAGAGTTCATTAACCTCCCCATTCGATGGGAATGAAATTGATCAACTGCAATGATCGCTTTTAGAACAAAAATGGAACAAAGCTGGAGTTCAAAGTTAAAAAAAAAATACCAATGCGTAATTTATGCGAGCGGCAAGAACTGCGTGATAGTTTGTTTTCCAAAAGTCAGAGGGGAGGCAATGCGTTTTACATGGAATCGTAAACAATGCCATGATAAGCAGCTTGTGTATTCGAAGCAGCTGATTTTTGGTGGTGGCACATTGTTACATTGCTGTGTTGTTTTTATTGTTGGCTTAATATGCGACGTATCAAAGTGCATACATACATWCATATGTGATCTATTTTGCATTTAATAAACAAGCACATATAGAATGGTGAATGACGTCACCAATTTAAGCAAAATGCTTTGAATGTATGTAAACAAAATATATACATCTATACAGATATGCATATGTAAACAAATGTACTATGTGTGTATGCATATAAAAGGTTATGTTCATTTTTAATTGTAAACTGCTACTATTTTTTTTCAATTACAATTTAATCAGGATTGTTGTAGTACACATTTAGTGGTTTATTTTGATTCACGGAATATTAGTTATTCACTTTAAAATCAAATCATATAATAATAATTTTAATTGAAAATGAAATATTTAAAAAATAAAATCCAATTTGAAATACAACACTGGTTAAGCTAAGTTCCAATGTGGATGGTATTACTGTTATCGGCTGTTTTGTTTTTAGTTGCAATTTATTTTCCAAATTATTTATTGCAGATATTTTCACAAGTTTTTATCAACATTCGTATATTCAAAAGTGCAAATTTCGAAAAATATGTTAAAACCAAAAGCCCTAACTCAAGTGCTTGCACAGGCAAACACTGGTGGTGTGGAGAATACATTGCAAGTTGATAAGCGCCTAATCGCCATAACATATATTGTGGTTTGACACAAGATTTATAAATTACATCTTAAATTTTATACAATTTTAGATTACTTAGTCAGGAAGGTGCTTTGCTTGCCTACGCTGGTTATGGAGACAAGGATGCTCGTGTCACTGCGGCAATCGCAAGTAGTATCTGGGCGGCGTACGAAAAACATGGGCGCAATGCATTTCGTGAAGATCGCCTAACATTTGTGTTATTGGATTGTGAATGTGGGCATGTGGCTATAACTCAGGTAAGTGAGCGTATTGAGTGTAATTATTTAATTAATGGTATAATTTCAGGTGGCGAGCATATTGCTTTGTTTGTATGCAAAGGAAACGGTCGGTTTGGGTTTACTTAAACAGAAGGCGATGGCATTGGCAAATTATCTAGAGGGACCATTAAAACAGATTGCAGCTACATAAAACACACATAAACGTTTATCTACAGTATATGCGTGTGTTGATCAAGCTAAAATAGTGGAATAATAATATATTAAGCCTTTAAATAAAAGTAAATTAGTAATGAAAAATCTAGAAATGTTGTATGTGTTATTTGTATGTACGTAGATATAATTAGATGAAATGGAATTGGCGTATTACAAATTAATTACATACATTTTTGTAAGCCGTTCAATATTACAAACGATAAATACAGTTTAAATTACACTTATGTATGTATATGTTGGCCATTATGCATACAGCTTTCTACTGAATCAATTAACTGAGTAAATTTTATTGATACTTTTGAATCTAAAACTTTGTATGTAAATAAATGAAATTGTATGTCTCTTTTCCTACGCCACATGTTTTACATTAATTTTATTTTATTCAATGGCATAAAGTTTTAATGTACGATCCATGCTTGTTGAAGCCAGATATTGTGCATGTTTGCCGAAACGCACACCTGTGGCCAATGCTGTATGATCATTAAAGACTTTCAAATCCTGCCATTGCTTGCAAAGGTGAATCCTGCAAAGTAAAGAGAAACTATATATTATTATATAAAATCAAAATTGTGAATTGTTACTAAATTATTAATTGTGACATTTAACCCCTGTACGCTGTGCTACGTTTATTTAGCTACACTATGTACGATTTTTAGTCAGGAGCTGATATATACATATGTATAGCAGATAAATACCATAGAAACGATTATTTTATATATATTAATTTTGTTGAGTGTAAGTAACAAATATGTTTATCTGACAACTAACCTGGCAACGTATTAAATAACTTTTTTGTAGACAGAAATATAAAACATTTTTGGCGAAGGCAAAAGTTTTGCAAAGATGAAAAGAGTTAAAAAGAAAATCTACCGAAAATATGAAGGTAAATTATTAAAAACGCAAATATATTATATTGCAAGTTTTCTTGTAGACATTAA
Organism: Bactrocera latifrons; assembly: GCF_001853355.1. NCBI lineage: Eukaryota > Metazoa > Arthropoda > Insecta > Diptera > Tephritidae > Bactrocera > Bactrocera latifrons. Next base: position 1,350,906 of record NW_017537245.1, on the reverse strand, counting down.
GGAAATTTTTGAAAATTTTCTTATTAGATTTTTACGATGCGAAAGATTTACGTGATCCAGACACTTTTCCACACATAAACTTAACTATTAACGATTTCGATGCGGTAAGTTTGGATAAAATATGTAAATTGTAACTTTACTCTAAGCCAAGAGAAACAAGTAGATATTACAAAAAACAAAAAAAAAAACAAAAAAAAAAAAAAAAAAAAATTAAATTATATGGATTTTCTGCTTTAGCGTGGCGGTGTGGTCAATCCGCGTGCGCCTTGTCTTGTAACTACTATCGATCCAAGCTACGTGAAGGACGCACGTACGCAACGTTTGGCTAGGAAATTTCGCATGAAAACGTACTGTATTATATATACATACATACTAGAAATTTAACCAAAATTAATTTCTTATACATATTTTTTAATCTATGCAGCGATATATTATTGTTACGTGAAATAACACGTAAAAAATTTATGATATACTCAACTCAACAAATGTATTTGGACAAAGAACGCGAGAAAAAACAACAAGATGACGAATATGAGGGACTGCTGGAATTTTATGAAGTATGCTACTAAAAAAAATTTAAATACAAAGTTATACGAATAAAAGAAATAAATTTAGTCCACAGATAATTCATTGGAGACAATTGAAGCAAACGCTTTTAAGGATATGACAGCTTCGCTGGAAAAATATCAGGAATTACAAAAATGCACTTTAGCAGATGAGCTAAAAGCGGTGACGGAGGAACACAGGCGCGCTTTAGTCGAGGCGCATGAAGTGTATCAACGATTTTTATATCTACTTAAATTAATTGTAATCTATTAAATAACGTGAAATTGTGTATAACTTCAAAGGTTTTACTTTATAGGGTTACTTTGATGAAATCGATGATGAAGCGGTTGGTGCTGMAGGTGACAGACTAATTTTACCTAAGGAGATAGCTGAACTGAAACTACAAAACGAAAGCGACACCGGCATGCAGCAAATTGAAGTTGTAAAAAAATTTATGGCTGCGGTTGTGCGCCCATATTTGGCTAAAAGGAATCATTTGAATGCGGATGTTTGGTTGAGGGTATGCTCTACGGAATATGATTAATACTTTTTAACTAATTCAGTATTTGTGTTTAGGGGTTTGAGCTGATCCGAAGCAAACTTACAAATTATTATAAGCGTTACACAAATTTGGCGCTTTTAAATCATATTGTTGCATTGGTATATGAAAAATTCGTAAGTGCAAGTAATTATAATATAAGTGAACTACATGTTTAACGCCGCCAACTTTTGCAGCAAAAGACACAAGCACGTTGCAAAATTCCGCCAATGCTTAAATACCCTCACTTTATGACGGAACGTGTTGCAGCAWTAAAACTGCAGGCAGAGAAGACTTTAGTAAAATATGAGCACAAACAAAGTCGGGAGTAAGCTGATTAATGACTTGTGCATAAAACGTATGAATTAATTTACTTTTTCTTAGCAAATTGTCCTTGAAACTCAACGCCATAGTACCAATAATTTTGAAGACCTTACAACGAAGTGCAATGAAAAGTACGGAACCAGAGAAGGCACAAGCACAGTTTAATGGCATAGAAAACGGAGTGGAGGATGAGCATCAAAGTTTAAAATCTTTACAATCGCGACCAGAGTCGGCTTTAAGTTCTTGCCGTGATGAACCAGATACGACAGTAGCTAAAATTGAGCTAATCCAAGCGCATCTCTTGGTGGGAAGCATTTGTTGGTTAACAATTGATTTTTTAACGATTTTATCACATTACTTGCAGTGGCTACTTAACGAATTGGATGACATGCCACCAGAACTTTGCAAGGAAGTTGAGAAGCGTGTGCGTCGACGCTTTAAATTGGCGAAAGAGAAGTCACGACGAGCTTTGGTTGAGCAAACACGCTTGCAGAATTGGTTGTCACATTTTAAAAAACATGAATTGCAACGTCAAAGAGACACAACTATTTGTGTGCGCCGAAAAACAGTACACGAATTGAAGTAATTAATAAACTTAAAAATATACAAACAAAAAAGTCTTAWTACTATTTATGCTTACCTCACATCTGTGCCCGCTATAGCCAAATATGTGCCACTCTGGTCAAAGCAAAGATCCTTAACTTCATAACCATCATCCAATTGTATTGTTTTGAAATTCTTCAATTTACGCAAATCCCACAATTTGACGCAGGCATCGTCTGCAGCAGTAGCCAAATAATAACCGTTTTCCGAAAARCTAATCGCTGATATCGGACCAGTGTGTCCAGGAAAATTAGCTACATTACTTTGTTCTTTCAAATCCCAAATCTTCACTTGTGAATCATCAGTACCAGTGCCGAAAATCAAGCCGTCAGGGTGAAATTGCGCGGTTGTTAAACCTACCTCTGCTGTATCAATTACCTATTGCAGGGAAACGTACGAAATTATACTCATATGCGAAGGGTTGCTAATTACATATATTAAATTCTAACCTTTGTCAACAAACGTCCAGTTCGAATATCCGAAAATGCCCAATGTTTGTCCGATGATGTTGAGAGTATATAGTCGCCTGTCGGATGCAATGACAAACCGGTAACAGGTCCATCGTGGCAACGTAACAGCAGTTGTGTCTGCGAAGTGGGTACATGCCAAATGCGTATAGACATATCTGGTGAACCCGTAATAACAGTATCCTCATCCGGATGATAGATGACTTTGGTAATYTTCTTTGTATGCCCTTTAAGTATGGCTACGACCTGTTCGGTATCCTTATTAAAAACCGTAGCATTTTTATCATTACCACCCGTTAAAATTTTACTATGATCCGCACTATTAATATCCAAAGCTAAAATACCAGGTATCGAAGCCGAATGTAGACCAGGATGTGAAGCAACAGTCATAAATGTTTTAATTTGTTCYTGGGTAACCAGCTCTTCTGGYACTGTGCGCCCACGCTTCTTGCGTTCYTGTGTCAAAACGGTAGCTTTGTCTTGCAACTTTTGTATAACTTCGGCACTCATGCCAGCCTGCTCAATGGGTTGCGTAGCATTACCTGCCGCTTCGGCAGCAATAGCTGGTTGTGGTATCGAGGTTGGCGCAGTTGAGGTACCAATACCAGCTTGTGGTTTGAGTGTGGCCAAAGCTTCACGTGCAGCTGCCACTTCCTTATTTAAACGAGATATAACACGACAAGCGGCATCGTGCTGATACAATGCATGCGAGAGTTCCTGTCGCGCCGTCTGCAACTGTTGTCGTTGTGTGAACGAATGCAACATAAGTGCGTCCCATTCGTCTTGCATAGTCTTCAATGTGGCTGGTATACTAGTAGCACTCGGCGGTTTCGGTTTCACTATTGGTGGCGTTTTTATATCAATCAATTCTTCAACTTTCATCTCTTTGCCGGTGATTGGATCGCAACCATTTTCGAGTATGTACTTTTCTATGATTCTCCTTTCAAATATTGCGCCGGAATGTGGCGAGATGACAGGTGTGTCTGGCACTTCATTTGTAACTGCGAAATTTAGCGAATTAGTTAAATAATAATATTTCAAGTATGTAACATAAATGCTGTTTGTGATTATTAAGAGCGGCACCATTAGCGCTTTCTAACATAACCTAAAAATGCATTTTAGATTGATTTGTTTTATACATACTTGCGCAGACCAAAGACATTATTTATGGTATATTAGTTAAAGTTTAGGTTTTGTTAAAGAGAATTGCTTCCAAATTATTAAAGTTTTCTAATAGTTTAACTACTTATTTTTGCAAACGAAAAACAATACACTGCTTTTGAGCGAAATAACCAATTTACTAGTGATGCCAGACGCTGAATATTGTTTAGATGTTACCAGCTATCAACAATCTTGCCCAATATACTTTTAACCCCTTGTTATCAAGTTAGGTACTGTTTTATTGTTGAATACATGTGATACGAAGTTCTATGAGCAATTCGAAATTTTAATTTGAAATTTTGTTTCAATAATTTTGCTTTGTAATACTGAAAACAAATGCTAACTTCACTATGAATATCGTTTAGTGTATACATATCTGAAATTGACAGCGTCCGAAGTTTGGTTGACTAAATGTTTAATGTTGTGAGCGTWTAGTTGGATTGAGATCTTAATGTCACTGACATGAGGCCAACAGGCAAGTCAGTAATCGCGAACTCAGCCTTAGCTGACGCATTTCTTGCAGAGATATRTTTGTTTATTTTATTACTTAGGTTAGGTTATACTGGCCGGCTATCACGCTATACATAAACATACTGATCTTTAGTACTAATGCCAAATGGAGGTTTAGTTTAATTTTAGCTGTAATATTCACCATACAGAACGCTTATTGCGAACTTTAAGAGCGACTTGATATATAATTTTGATATTTCATCTAGTCTCTTGCCATCTTCACTACATTGGAAGATGACAAGTTCCTTGTGGAACTTTCATTTTCTGTACGTATCGTCGTTACTTACTTATGCCCATATGGCTCACTTGGGATGCCAGTAAGTTGTGAGCTGTCATTAAGCCAATGACCATCCTGCAGTCCTTCCGAGACCGTGTTGATAAAAAGCATGCGTGTTTTTCTTCGGGGCTCTTGTAGATGGTCTTCGCTATCCGGCATGTCCTTAAGGGATTCCATCTCGTCCTCATCCGTCTGTCAGACCTTGTGGAACTTTCATTKTATTTTCGAAATGGAATCCAGTGCATATGAGSCGGCTTTCCGGCAGCCATYACATCCATTGCCTCCCTGCTTCTTTGGACGTTCTCTGACATAACGCGATGTGAAATTATTTTCTTAAATGCCGCCTGGTTATCGACGCACTAAACGGTGATTAATTTTTAGATTTCCTACTTGTATAAAGAAAAAAAAAATTTTATTTTTTGAAGATTATCTCTTTCAAATGTTGGCCTCGTCTACGTCCCAAATAATCGATCCATTGAGTCCAATTTTCGATAACTTGTTCGAGCATTTTGACAAGTAACTGTAATAAGACACTCGTRATGTTTTGCTCCGAAGTCTGAATCGAAAAGGGTTTGACCGCATAGACTAGAAGTCTAACGGTGTGATATCACAAGGCTAATCGACCGACCTAAAAACGTGACATTATCGCCACACCGAAGTGTTCTCGCAATAAATCCATTCATTGATGCGATGTGTGGAAAGTGSMMCCATCTTGGTAAAACCAAATGTCGCCGAGATCACGTGCTTCAATTTCAGGCATCAAAAAGTCGTTTATCAACGTTCGCCATTGACGGTTACATTATTACCGGCTTCATTTTTTGAAGAAATATGGACCGATGAATTCACAAATCTGTCAAAATTTTGTAAAAAAAAGTCCATATGTTTTGTTCACCCGTAATACATATATATATTGATTTTATTTATATTTTTTCCTGCATTGCTACTTCGCTATCTCAGCAGTTTTCCTGTTCGCAAAGACCTCCGCCTGGAAGAAACTGTAGTATTTCGGAAGTGTGAAGGTTCCGGCTCCCACCTCGCTTTTGTTTACTTAATAACTTAAGTCAGCTTTTTATGGTACAACAAACGCAACAATATTGAAATGAAATCGAAATTTAAATGCAAAGAATACCSAATCAAAGAGGAGGAACTGGTTTGCATTGTGCATAAGTAAGTATTCATAAAAAGTTAAAATGAAAACAAAAAATATGTAAGTGAAATAAAGATATGATTAGTATGCATAGCCAGGTGGGGGTAGCAACAAAAAGTTGGTTCTAAAATCTGCTTAAGCATTAATATTTTGTCATGTGATTTTAAAGATTTATTTAAGTTTTGTGAACAAAATGAAGATTAATTAGTGAATTAGTGTTTTTACAAAATTTTTAAAAATTATTTTTAAACAAGTTTGCTTTGACATTCAACTACATTTATTAATTTGAATTTAATAAACAGTAATAAATTAATATACTTCTAAGTAATTAAGTTCGTAAAAGCAGTATTAACAGTCGCCGATTCGGTTTCATTCGTTCATGTTTGAGCTCTGCGCTCTTGTCAAAAATTCTACTTGATTTATACAAGTTGTTTGTTCGATACACGACTTTCTAAGGCATTGGTATTAGAAGCATGAAACTCCGATAGAGGCAACTCAACTCAACTCAACTCAACTCAACTGATATGACGAAATTTACAAAGAAAAGTTTGTATTCTCCCTATAAAAAATCGCCATTGGAATTTATAAAATTTTTGTGGTTATTAATTTGATTTGACAAAAGACATTTGCAAAAACGACGTCGAGTAGAGGTTGCAAAAGAAAGGATCCAACGTTCATCAAATATTGTTGACCACATGTGAGTTTATYGTTGTAAAGCCAGTGGTGCTTCAAAAATGAGTCGAAACGAAAAAACTGAAACTCGCTGAASGTATAGAAAKCCATCCCAGCCGAGGCTTATAACCACTTAATGGATAATTTTATGAAGCGTTGACATACTTTTTATCGCTCCAAATGAGCTTATTTTGAAGGCAATAAAAATGTCAAATAAAAGACGTCAGTCCGAGTCAAATTTGATCAGGTGGTTTATTGGGTATCGCGTAGAATAGAATTCAGCGCCGATATTGGAATTAAAAACCCCATCAATAGTGGCTTTTCGCGTTACTTTGTGGGAARAAGTCGCTTAGGCATCATACTAGCACGCCGAGGAGGCTGTTAAGGTGTCATGCAACTGGTTGGCACCTATCTATGCGAACTGCATATGACTGGGATATATCCCGGGGCTTGGAGACAAGTCAGAGTTACGTTCATCCTGAAGGCTGGCAAAAGCTCCCAAGTTTCGGAGAAGGWTTTCAGGCTTATCAGCCTTTCCTTCTTCTTACTAAAAACTCTGGAGAGATAGATGGACTTGTACATAAGGAGGCGTATTTCGAGAGACCATTTAACAGAAGCGCAACATGCTTACTGTAAAGGGAGGTTAGGCTGCYGGGTGATTTTTTATGCAGACGACGTAGCACTTAAGATCAAAGGAAAGTTTGTGAGTACCATGTATGAGTTTAAGCAAGAGTATCTCATCGTCATAACAAATTGGGCAGTCGGAAGTGGTCTCGCCAATCACTCTGATCGACATGTTTTTATTTACTATAAGATACAAGATCCCGGAGGCACCAGTGCCGCAAATGGGAGACATTCGTTTGCAACCGGTGGATACAGGGAAATATATATGTCTTATCCTGGAAGCTTTCATAGAGCGGAATATCGAAGAGAGATCAAAAAAGGCATCATTTGAAGTTGCTATCTGATTCAGAGAAGCTAGGTTCCTAAATGAGAACGTGTCTGAACACTCGGAAATACTCACACACTTGGATCATGGAGTCGCCAAACCAAACTCTGGCTCCTTCTCTGYCCATATATCRATGAGGGAGTTGTGAGTGGGAAGAATGCTTTGCATGAGCGTCAGACCACAGCGGAACSGCAGCTTGTAAAGCTGATAAAATATCAAAGATTCTAAAGTGCCTAGAACTACTATCAGTAGAAAGGTAGAGGGTCAGTGCTCTCGTATCCTCGTGTATTCTACTGCTAGATATCTATTTGATTGGTTTTGACAGACCAATGCCCTATTGGCGTTCATGCTGTAAGGCTGGCTATCTCATCAGACGCCATCTGCAGAAGGTGGAAAGAACTCAACACTTCCTTCTTGGCTGTCCCGCGTTTGAGAGAGTCAAGGCTTATACATTTTGGAACGCATACTTTCGTATATCCCACCGAACTGGCAGGAATGGAAATTAAATGCCTGTGAAAGCCAAAACAGTCAGCTTCGTTCGGCTCCACAGTCGACTCTACAAATGGAACGATACTCCAAATAGAGGAAGAAGATGCACGTTTACATGTGGGCTCGGCTGAACTGGCTAGAGTATAATGAAAAAACTAGAAGGCACAATGTAAGCAAAAATATTTATAAAAAGAAATATCTTATTTCATTTAATCTCGTTGCCGAAAACAAGTTTGATATGAAACCGAAATGCCGATAAAAAAAAAGAATTCTCCAAAAAAACTAGAAATTCGACAAAATGCCAGCGGTCACATACAAGATTCTCCGCTTTATATGTAATGTTATGCGAGTGMAGAAGCCTCCTCGCGTTGTGGATGACCTTGGGTATTTCCTGTTATAAACATGATGCATGATCCTCTAAAAACGCGTTAAAATACGGTACTTTGTGCTCATGTAAACGGTCACTGCGGCGATTGAACGCTTACAAGTATGTATGTATGTATGTATGTATGTGTGTCTACCGTGGTTCCATAACTCGTCTGCTGGCTTGTATAAGCAGTGGTTGCGCTTGCAAAGTTCGCTCTTGGAAATTGSCTGCGACGGAATGCAGCGGCAACTGTCAGGCACTTGATTTATCACCTGCCACAAGTTGCATATTGACGMCCTGTGCGCGCAGAGTTGCATGGCCAAAAAATAMACTTGTGTGCGTGCGCATATTTATGTAACTGCAGCTGTGTTGATAAGTTAATATTTAGTTGCAGCAGTCTTGCAAGTAGATTGGCAGCAGTGCCACGAATAATTGAAAGGTTTTCGAAGACAGCGAAGCATTCGAGCAGCTTTTTGCAGCGGCAAATTAAACATCAATAATATTGACCTTCATGCAGTGCAACGCGAGTAGGCATTCGTAAAAATGGATTATGTATATATAAAACAACAACAATTATATAATTCGATATGATTGTAGTGCCGAAATTTTAATCCCATTTTACAGGGTGATCAGAGTAAACGTTTCTGTAACCAGCTTTATTTGGACGCAATTTGCTTAAAGCCTTAATCGAATCTGAACGATTTGATTTTTGGATACAACTTATTATACACAGGTTTTGAGTGCCGGTCCCTTCAAGCTGCGGCAACTCTAATTTGTTTAACCAATATGAAATACATTTTCTACATGCCCGCAAAGGAGGCTTCTATAGCCTCAAAAACTCCTTCAGTCGACCCAAATCTCGATCCGTCGAGTCAAAGTTTGATAATAAAACGAAGTGGCATGAATAAAAATCTAGAAAAATTCCTAGCATGTTCGTACCATAGTTTTGTTTAACAAATTAAGCCATGTGAAGACTGCGTTTTTTTCGCAGTTCGCGCAAGAATTTGCAGCCGAGTGATCGTTTTGCCTTTGTCCAGTTGGTTAACCTTCGCAACCCAGAAAGCAAGTTTCGTTTTCTTCGGAGCAAGTTGGCCGGGTAAGGTCAATTATTTCAATAGCTCCTTACTTTGTGGTCCATATAAGCGGATCCATGTTTTATCTAAGGGTGCCAAATGATTCATAAACTCATTCGCATTGCGTTTCACAGTGACTGAACTATGTTCCGAACGTCGTGCATCTCGCTAACAGCTTTCTCGTACGCAGTATTTCAGGCAGGGTTTTCTTTTTGAAATGCCTACTGACTTGCGTTATCCTCCGTGGTAGCCGTTTTCGGGACAAGTCGACGGAGTTCATCTAAAACTCTTCTACGAACACGTTGAAACTTCTTAAACYAATATTTTACACTATCTGTCGAAGGAGAAGACAACATCCAATAGTTCTTTGATTGTAATGCAACTTTCATAGAAACCCTCTTCCTTTTTGGCAAAAAACTTGTACAATCGATTTTCACAAGCTTCYTTTTTCACCAGCAAAATCATTTACCATAGGCGGATACGGGCGGTAATCATGGTAATGGATCGACGGCTGCGCAAAATGTCACTTATTTTCACCGATGAGGAGGTTCGATCTCATTCATTGGCTCTGATGAAATCAACACGCTGATACTAAAGCGTCTAGGTTCAACGGAAACCTATCATCCGATAACTCTCCTCTCCCCAGTGGTGAAGACACTTCAGACCTTGCTACTCCCGACCTTCACACACTACCGSAGCCTAGCAAATCACCAGCATGGCTTTCGAAAGGTGCACAGCACGACCATAGCACTTAGCGTCATAAATGCCCAGATCGTTCAAGGCCTTAACCAGAAACCACCCTACAAGAGGACGATCCTCGTAGTGTTGGACTTGGCAAAAGCCCTTGACACAGTCAATTATACAGCGCTACTTGAGGACATTGAAAAATCTATGCTCCCTCTAGGACTGAAGTGGTGGACTATGAACTATGTACCTGAGCGGTCGCAAATCATCCGTACTATTTCGTGGTAAAAACTCCAAACTGAGAACAATTAAACAAGAGGTTTCGCAGGATGTCAGAATACTGCACTCCGGACTACTACAGGATGCCTCTCCCATCGAACACCTGCGTAGTTCAAGCAGTTTCTGCTGGGATGCTTTCGCAGAAATATACCCTGCAGTCACCTGTTTGGAACGAAAACGCCTGCTATGAGCAAAGGCCCTTCTTCAACTATGTCGACGACATAAAACAATACTCTGCGTATTGTGCATGCACTGATTGCCATTAACACCTTAACCGTCTCCATCTCAGTGAATTGCAGTCAAACCACCCATTGCAGACGCAGAGCTCGAGTTGACGCGAGAAGTGACCCTTGCGCAGCTTCGTTTTCCATTCCATAACAGGTAAACTCCTACTTATCCGGAATATTTCCTGATATATCATAGTAGATTATACCCTACCGATCCCACAAACCACATAATCAAACCTTTCAGGCTGTCATTCCTTCCTTAAGTTATGTAGATATATCTTGAGAACATGCCTACTCTTCGAATCTAATCAAATATTGCTGTGTTTTTGTAATTTTCGTCTTATTTAATACCAAAGCTTAGATACATTAAATTCTTGCCACACTGTATTRTTACTATTTAAGTTTAGTCTTTGCATTTGCCACAAAGTTGAAGTACTATAATTGAAATCGCGAAATTAAATTTACATTATATGCGCATACAAGTATACCAATACTATATACATATATACCATATCGGCTTATAGAAATCGAAAGGCAGCTAATCTTTCAATGAGTTCACAGTATGACTGACACTCTTTGCGACGGCTGCGAGTCAAAGGTGAGTGCAAACAAAAGACTCAAGTGACGAACCTGCATCGTCAGCCATACTACAATCGTATATCTATTCATGAATCCAAGCAGTAGCAACAGCCAATGAGTGTCAATTTATTCAAAATCTTGCTTTATGCACCGCAAAACTAGAACTTTGATTAATTCTGCATAAAGCAGCTTTGCTGCTTTTGATCTTTTAGCGAAAGATCAACAAAATAACTAAAACCGAAAGATGCGAAAAAACGAAAATACAAATGTTTCGAAGCTTTCAAGGTCCCCGCAAGTAAGTGGACGGACAGCAGCACTGAACAAGCGCATGAGGTGAAGAAAAAAAGTCACGAAAGCAATGCTGTTTTTAGAATATGGCAGCATGGCAGCAAAATAATGATTTATGATGCGCGAATCAACAAATGTGAGAACTGCAACCGAGAACACAGGCAATTGGAAAGAAAAAACAAAAAAATTAAACAATTGAGCAGCCACAAAACACAAATGCCGACCCGTGACCGGCTGGTGGCATCTACCTTTGCGCGTGTAACTCTTCAATTTCTTTATAGTTCACCAAAAAACGCATAGTTTGGACACTTTTGAGGTAATTCAATCATTGAAATCATTAAGTTTGTTTAACAAGTAATTAGAACAAACTTCATACA
>NW_017537245.1:1327674-1339017 GCF_001853355.1 Bactrocera latifrons | reverse complement strand
ATTTATATTTCGTATTAGAAAACTATACAAAATACATACATAAATTCAATGAAGTTATAAATAAATTCAAATTTATGACGCAACAGCTAAATAAATTTTAATATTTAATTGGCGAAAGAGAAAGAAATAAATTAACATAAGCATAGCACCGAAAGGAAACAATAATTCTAGATGAATCTAGAAGCCGGAATTACCAAGAATATTTCTGGTTTATCTATATTAAGCAAAATTTATTTTTTTTATAAAAATTTATTTAGGATAAAAATAAATCAATTATTCGTAAATCAAATATAATCAAGATTTAAAATTTTCTTAGCTTGCCAACTGATCAAAATTGACACGGACTGGTCCATTTAAACTGGGCATGAAAATGGAAACAATTAAAATTTGTTCCTAGATTGGTTGGTGCAAGCTTGTTATGTTCGTGTGAAGGTTAATGACTTTTTTATTAGTCCGGGTCAAATTTGATCACTTCTTAGATGTTTTGCGGCTGATATTATTGAACCCCATATGACGCTCAAACAAGAAGATATTAAAAAAGTGTCACTACTACTTAACTTAGATCTTTTCCAGCCCCCATATATTGAATATGAGGTCCTCAGAGTCTATGGCTGAACTTTTTACTGAAACATTGATAAATTTGCGATATTTAAACGTATTATATATTAATCATCTTTCCCTCATAATAATGTTAAAAGTAAAGGTTATGTTAAAACTGAAAAATCGCGTCAATARTTCCCACAGGCCCCATATCAAGTACCTATTATAAGAATTTTGAAATGTCTGATTTATTAACGTATATAGTACATTGTTGAATATGTCAAATATCWTGTCAAAATGTACTGTAGTTTAATGCCATAAATGGGAAAAATATGTACAGAGATTACTATTGTCTCCAAGTATAGAACATAATAACTCTGTGGGCTGCTGAAAAGTTCCATGAAGATACGAAGTTTTTGAGCTAAATTTTGTTCACCGATAAGACTCATTTTTGGCTCATTGGGTATGTAAACAAGCAAAACTGCCACATTTGGGAGGAAGAGCAAAGTGAAGAGATTCAAGAGCTGCCCATTTTATCCAGAAAAAACCAATGAATTGGAATCATCGGCCCATATTTCTTCAAACACTGAAATTGAAATTCGTGATCTCGGAAATATTTGGTGTCAACAAGGCCACTTCTCCATCACATCAATCAATRGATTTATTGAGAGAACACTTTGGTGAGCAGATTATTTCACGTTTTGGATCGGTCGATAGGCCATCGACATCGTGCGATATCATGCCGTTAGACTTTTTTATGGGAATATGTAAAGTCTAAAGCCTATGCGGACAATCCCGCTTCGATTCAACCCTTGGAGCAAAACATCGCCCGTGTCATTCGCTAGTTACCAGTCGAAATGCTCCAACGAGTCTTCGTAAATTGGACTCTTTGGATAGTTCATCKGARACGTRGCYGTGGGCAACAATTGAAAGAGATAATCTTTTAAWAATAAAGGCCAAAGAATGTTCTTTCGAATGGTAATAAACATTTCCTATTTAGTTTGAAGTTTCAATTTATTGYTATATTTTGGAAAATAATTTAGCCACCAGTGTAGGAATATGCTTCTAATACAATTGCTCAACTGTGATAATTAATTAATTTGAATATAGCTATTCTCGCGCTGATCGGTACAGTTATAYGCAATTAATACTGCTGAATTTGGAGACTAAGCTAGCCCAAAAAAGAAAAGACAGTTACGTTCTAACTAAAAAAAAACTAAGAAAAAATAAATATTCGAACATTTCAAGCATCAATGTTATATGACCATAAGCTGAGTGCGCAAACATTTCAACGTTGTTTTCCGATTTTTGGTAACTTGTTTTCGTGCATTGACAAAAGTCTCGAAGCGAGCGAATGAAGTGGGCAGTAAACCCGAGATTAATTACTCGGAAGCAGTTTTATGACTTTGCATTCAATTTAGAATGCAGATTTCGTAGAAAAAAGGGTACACAACAAAATTGGTTCGAATTAGCGCTTTTCAGATGCAAAATGATACTGAAAGTTATTTGAAGAAATAAAAATAAAAAATAAGTGGCAAAAGTTGAATAATCGGTGGCAAGGAATTATTAGCTAACTGAAATGTTTTAAAGTGAAGTACTGCGTTTTCTATAGATGACGCTATATTTAGAATATACCATATAGTTAAATTTGCCCCGGACTTGTTCAACGAGGTTGCTTTTGTGTTTCCAATGAAAATAATTTTTATTGTAAAAGTGTTTTGAGGAGCCTAGTTTATCACGAACACAAGTATTAGAGTGGAAGGTCATAAAGTTGTCTAAAATTCATTTCAATTACTCAATTTGTTAATAACTCAACACTATTTGATAGACGWTTTGGGTATGAATTATGTCAAAGATAGATTCTTACCAAAAGATCTGAAACTTTCGCAAAACCGAAGTTGTGCAGAGGCCGTAGGACCCTACATTCATCAAATGCTTGATTACTGGCGACGAGAAATGGGTTTGGGAATATGACGTTGAAATTGTTCAATAATGTAGTGAATGCATTCCAAAAAGGAAACCAAACCTTAAGTCTTAATGCATTTTGTTCAAACCCGGTTTAAATTTGATGAGATAATAAAGGTCTTTTCCAGTGTCTTAATGCAGGCTTAATGCATTTTTTCCAATCCTAATGTATTTTTTTTTTAAATCCGGGTTAATTAAGCCTTAATAAATTTTTTTTAAATTTGATAAGATGAATTTTTTTCAATCCGGGTCAAATGTGACCAGATGATATATTTTTCTTCCTTATCATTTAACTCTAGAATGATAAAGAAATATATTTATACGCATCTAAAAAATATTTGCTGTTATTGTTTTTTTTTTTACTTTGAAAATAGTATCTCCTAATAAATTTTCGCTAGAAAAGTGGCAGTAAATTATTTACCCCAAACATATCTCTCAATTATAACCAATAAAYGCCACATTCACATCGTTATACGGTTGCTTGTTTATATTTATATGTAAATATTTTCCTGTTTTTCATAAATTGTTATTGCTCTAAATTACTGTTAGTCTGCTTATCGCCAGTATTCGTACTAAGTCCAGAGTGAGTCGAATTATTTGAATGCAAAACAGTGGGGCGTATATTAAATAAAATGGTAACATTATGTTTCAGTGTGTGTATAATTATTATACATAAATGCATGTATGTATGTGTGCATTTATGCTTGCTCTGGACTTGTTTCTATTAATTTAATTTCCTGCAAACTTTGTTGCATAAAATCGCATACTTCAATACATAAGTACACAAAAACAACTCTACATGCCTTTTCAATAAGTATACATGTTTGTATGTATTTTTGTGTATGTCTATATTACTATATCATGCATAGTTGCTTGTTAGCAATTTTTTTCCACTTCACAATCGACGGACAGTGTTGGTCGTCTGGAGTCGGGCAGTTTCTAGTCACAATAGTCAATAATTATTTGGGGGCGAGCAGCAGACTTGGAAGGCTGCGAACGTATACCGAAAAGCAAGCGTAACTATACACAACAAAATAAAATTATAAATATTTTAGTAAATTAAAATGGAGAAATATTTGGCAATCGGTGTTGGTGGTGTCTGAAGCAGTTTCTGCGTATTATTTAACTCAGTTTCTGCATATTGTTTAATTTCAGTGCAGTAGGCATTAGAGAGACGCTGKKATAYCTCCTATGCTTTTGTTCAGCATTATTTAAAACTCTTCTCAGAATTTAGCAACTTTGCAATTGAAGAGACTAGATGAAATATCAAAATTRGCAGTAGTCGCTCTTAAACTTCATAAGAAAACGTTAGTGTCCTTCAGATCAAATTAAATTGAATCTCCATCTGTCATTACTAAGGAAAAGATGTCTATGTTTTGCGTAACAGGCGGTCAGTATAACCCAACCTAATTGAAATTTTTAACAGTTTAATTTCCTTGGCTAATGGGAAGTAATAACGCCGAACACTCACGACAGAATTATTATTAATTTACTTCATCAGCAGCTCTATAAAATYTCTCTAGATTTGGGTTCTGCTATGAAAAGCATTTCTTCGAGTAACTGAGTGASAGATCCCATACGTACATAGATGATGCTTATTTTGTTCGAAACTGTGGACTTGCGCAATAAATGACGCATGTGCAAACTTAAGATCACAATTAACTCGAGAACCTTGTGGTTAATGGTAATGGTAATCTCATACTTTTACCTCGCATGTTCAAATGAACATTTTACCTTAAAGGATCAAACTATAATGCCATATGATATTTRGGYTAGGTTAGTCTTGTAGGCTCGTRAGCCACGCATAGATAARTTTTTGYCATTCTTCAGGATGCCAGTGCTTGACGCGAATTTTGATAGGCTTAGTGGTTTCACTATTGATACTTCTTTTTGTCTCAAACCGTAAGTCCCCAAATTTTTGAAGCGTTGYTTTGCCAGATACCTTGCTCTTACATTTCCCGAAGTCATCTCCATCTGTYAGCCCTATTCTTTATGAGTGCGTCGCCACTAAAATGTGATCAGTGTTTATTCCAATTACAGTGAGCAGGAACTTTGTGTATTTTTGATSCAKCGCTTTGCACACGAACGTTGTAGTCAGCATCCTGACAGATCGTTACCTATCGTCTGCTTTATAATATTTAAGCTGGAAAATTCATAGACTGATAGATCGTTCCTTATCGTCTGCATAATGATATTTAACCTGGAAGATCTTTCAGAATATGACATATTCATGACTATAAAAACTGATTTTAGCCAAAAATGTAAAGCTTACCAAATGAAAATGTAAAAATCGTGTTCCGGTATTGCAATAAAAAATGACATTTGAAATGTTGCAGTATTGCCATTGGAATATTTTTATAGAATTGCAGGCAACATGAACGATTCCGAGCCGTTCGCAGCAATTCGAACTCACGTATGGAACGGCTTGGCGACGTCGAGATCCCATACAAAATACAGCTTTTGCAAGAGCAGAAGCCACTCGACCTTCACCCTCTATATAGGCTCTTGAAAAGTTCCAAGAAGATCCGACGCTTTCGAGCCAAATTTTATTCGGCGTTGAGGCTCATTTAAGCTCAATGGGTAATGTAAACAAGCAAAATTGTCGCATTGGCGGATAACATTTAATAGAGATAATCTTTAAAAAATAAATGCCAAAGAAATGTTCTTTCGAATGTTTCGAAATTGAAGTTTTTTGTTTTTTCTTTAAAAAAATTAGGAAATGACGAAATGGATCACTCTTTATTTTTATATATTCATATTGTTTTTTTTCGAAAACGAATTGTTTTCCAATAACGCAATATTTATATTAAAATACCGCCAGAAACTGGTTCCACCTTACTTCCTTTTACTGCTAAGTATTATTTGCAAACCTGGAATTTTCGCTAAAATTTTTTTATAAAAGCCATTTGGCAGCTAGCACCTACTTAACTCAATATTTTTTTCCTTTGTCTATTGTCTTTATGCTTCGTGTTGTGGCATTATTAGCCATTATTACACACTCGCACATACATACAAACACACAATCGGGCTGCTCCAATTTACTATGCTTGATTAAGGCGACCATTATGCGCGCACGTTGAATGAGGTTCAAATGCAAAAGTAACCAAACAAGCCGCCCAGCCAGCCGAACGCCTGAAAKCCCGGTTTTCAAGCAGCATGGAGCTAAGGCAGCTGGTGATTTTGAGGCGATTTCGGTGAGTTTCTTAAGTTTTTGGCGAAGTTTTTGCTTTTCACTTTGCCACGCTTACAGTGCAATGCATGCAACATGAGCGCCAAGYAAAAAAGCTAAATATAGTATAGCCGATATAAACACACACCTATAAAAATATGTACATACATGGTTAATATGCTCGCATAAGCGCTGTAATCGAATGGTGGCGCGAGTTGGCTTCAACCGGTTAATTTTTGTGCGCGCTTTGTTGCGTAAATATTCCAAAAAATAACAACAACAGTAATTACAATGCTATCCTGCCGTATTTGTTAGTGCCTGCGCGTGAGTTTGGATGTGTGTGCGCGCGTTTATTGGAAAGCAAAAGTAAATGCAATCGCAATGTTCGAAATTCGCAAACAAGCTGCGTATAACATATATTTATACATAATATGTTATATACACATGCACGCTTATTTATCATTGTTTATTGCCAATTAACTTTGTTTATAAATTTCCTTTGTTGTTTAATTCAGCGCCGGTGGAGGTCAAAAGGGCGCGTCAAGTTAGCATGAATCAGAGAAATTTCGTTTCAGTGCTCCGGTTTGCTGCAATTATTCTTCTTTTTCAGTATCACATTATCATTTGTCCATCTAAATTGTGTAGCGTACTTACCTTAGACGCCCTTGCAAATKCGAAAAACCCCAAAAAAGGTAATATTTTGGCGGTTACAACACTTTGATATATTTTCATTTGAAAGTGGGTCACTTTTAGGCGCAGCAACGCCTTGCACGAACTGCTCCAGCAATATTTCAGCCGATATTTACGCTAATGAGCCGAGTGAGTTGGCCGAGTGCGCGCTAGCGGTCGCTGATGGCTATCGATTAGATTTGTTCGTTGATTTTATGCAAATGTTTTGATTTTGTTTAGGTTTATTATCATTTCATGTTTGGTTTTTGTTTTGACTGTTTATTTCTTACGTTAATTAGGCACACTCTAAATTGGAGCAAATCAAGATTTATGTGCGCAATGTCAATTTTCGGGGAGTGGAAGGTTTATTTTAATTTGCATTTCATGCGTTGCAGATTAAATTAATTTTATGTTCGCTGAATTGTAGGATTTKACTTCTGTTTTTTTGTCCATAAATGGTAAAACCAGACAATATGTTAACTTCAGTTGCACCGAAGCTATAATACTCTTTACAAGTACTTTTTCTATAACAGAAATCAGGTATAGTTGTGCAATTTCAATAATATATTTGAAGACTCTAGCCCTATTTGAGAAGTAAACCGTGCCAAATTTCGTGTTTGAGTATGTCTTGTAATGTGAAAAAGCTTTTCACACAATCACTTGACTTCGATCGTTCAGCTTGTAATGGCAGCTATATCCTATGGTGGTTCGATATCAGCGGTGCCAAAAAATAATCAGCAGCTGAAAGAGAAAAGGACGTGTGAAAAATGTCACCCCCATATCTTGAAAATTTAGGAACTAGTTTGCTGACGCGCTTGGACTCAGTGATTCAGCTTGTCACGCCGCTAATTTCGCCGATGCATTTTTCTGGATGTTTGAAACTTCGGGGTAAACTAAGATAACTTGTTCGGGAATAAAGTCATAAGCACTCAGTTTCTTTGGCAAAATTGTATTCAAACCTTTTTTGTTTTGTATTAATTCAAAACTTGATGTTGGATTCTGAAAAAAAAAAWAATAGGAAGCGGTGTGCTATTTAGGAGTTATACCAGTCGAGGCACTTCAAAAAATTAATTTTTTCAATTAATACTTTATGATGCTAATTCTATTKCAAGGCATTTCAAAAAAATGTTTTTTGGTAAAGTACACTTTAGGGTTCTGCAAAAAGACAATTTTCAATTGTTAGAACAGTGAAAAAATTAGTTTCCTTGACCAAAACAATCCGCTTTTATCATGAAACCCGAATAGTTTTCTATCGAAAATTGAACCTGACATACTTTTGGCTTGCTTCTAGCCAGTTCCCGCTTATAATAACCACCGCTCTACATCACACCACAGACTGAATCATAAGCAGCCCTTTCGCTTTGATGAACATTACTAAGCATTTGAAGATGTTGTTTATAGAGCCTGCACTATATGAACCGAATGTTAAGCCAATATTTAAGATATAGTACAAATAAAATAAATAATATTTCTCCTGATGTCTAAAAAAGCTTTTATTTCTTGCCTTTCTCCATCTGCTTTGTATCGAAAAATATCCATTGAAATCATTCGATTTTTTAGTAATTTCTCGTATGAGTTTATATAAGGCTAACAAATTACGTAAGGCCAATCTTTTGTTAACTTTTACTCAAGCCATTGACGATGTTTTCATATTAAACTTAAAAAAAAGTGTGAAATTTCTCCAAATAATTTTGAAGAATGCTGCCATATTGGTAGTATTAGCCGGATAAAAACCGGGCGCACTTCTAAGCACGTAATTTGACCGGGAAGTTTGTTTACTTGCTCCTTCGTAAAACGAGTTGTTGTGGAGGTTTGGACTCCTTGCAGTAGGGCAGGATAGGAGTTATGAAAATGTCTTGAAAAAAATCCTTTAACTTTGCATTTAATGAGTTTAGGTTATATTAATGTGGTAGTCTAATAAGCCAAGCATAGACCAGTTTTAATCCTTTGTGATAYCAGATGGATTTCAGTTGCTAGATCCATGAGTAGTAGTCATCCTTTAAGATTCACTTGACGCGAATTTTAGCAGAATCTGTGGCCTCACTATCGATACCACCTCCAGTGTATCATACCGTGGGGACTTCAGATGCTTAGAGCGTAGTCTTGCCAATGCGGGACAACTGCACAAGAAGTGCTGYATTGCTTCCCTGGTGCGCGGCTCCAGACATWTCCTGAGGTCTTCTCRATCTGTCAGCCCCATCCAGCGGGKGTGTGCCGCCAYYAGACAGTGACCAGTTAGTATTCCCATCATACTCCTACAGTCTCTTCTATCGATTTCCAATAGGATTTKGTGTACTACCGTTYTRYACATAACTKTTGCAGTTTTACACCCAGGTTTTAACTATAAAGTGAATGCATTCTTGGACGTAATTTCCATGTGTGTGATCCRCCGCTGTCCTRAARGAACAGAATTCTTTTTCTATTTGTCGCTTTTCGTCGATTGCTTCTTTCCGAAGGAACGATTGTTGGCTACATAGATCCGAATTAAGAGTTTGGTCATAGGGGAGCAGTTTATAGGAGATGAATCCTTGCCAATTCTACCAAATACATATCAAAACATTTTTGAAGGTCAATCTTGGCWTGCCGTTTCYGTTTTCAACTTTATTAAAGAMAAAATTACCCGCCWGAAGAWCAAYAAAGCCGCGGAGCCAATSGATTRCYGGCCGAGTTWTTCAAACACGGTGGCRATGAACTGATAAGGAGGAAGAAAGCATGCCCAACGAYTGGAATTTAAGTGTGCTYTGCCCATATAAGACTCTATCGAGCGTATTGTGTGAATGATTAAAGCCCACCGTCAGCAAACTGATTGCATCTTATCAGTGTGGCTTTAGGTCTTTAGGTAAATGTACTCCTGCAGAAAATAATTCGAGCTGTAAAACTAAATAGACATACCTCCTTCTGTCATAAGTGGATGATATTGATATCATACATAGGATACGTTGGATAGGTCATATCGACCGAATGGATGAAAACACTTCAGCTCTGAAAGTATTCCACGAAGTACCTGMCGGGGGAASCAGAGTAGAAGGAAGATCTTCACTCCGTTGAAGAGAAGAAACAACTGACCCGCTGTGTCTACGCCAGTATAGTAGAAGAAGATGGGTAACGGCTTCTTTTGGCAACTATATTGCGTTTGTTCTATATTACCGTTATTAAATGGGATTTCATTTGAACAGTATTTAGAACASTTAGTAATGTTCTATTTAAAGTCAAATAGAAATGGGGTTATTTTTATCGTCTAACGCTTTCTCTTCGACGCTAGGCAGCATGATTAGCGCGGATTTTATTATGGATTTTCTTCTCATATAAATTRAACTATCTTTTTGCAGAAYTCGAAGCAACAAAAATCCATTTTTATACTACCATAGATATACATACATACATATGTTTAGTAAGATATAGTAAATACAACAAGAAAATGAAAAATATTCGAAATGATAAATAGCTTTCGGCCTAAATAATATTTAATTAAATAACGCCTTTCAATATTTTGCGTTCACACGCTGCGTATGTGTAATTGCCGTTACCGTTGCTGCGGCTAACAAAATATCAATGAAAATCTATACAAAYATCAAAATATTGCAACAATAGCACTTTCGAAAAAATTGAGGAAATTACTTAATGGAAACGTCGATTGTTATGCATTAATCAAAATGTTTGGCCAACACGAGCCCATGCAACACAATCAAAATATTTGTACTTTACCGCTGCGCAAGGCTGCCAGAAATTCTACAAAGGTAAGCGACAGAAAAAAAAAATAATAATAAATAAATAAAAATCGAAAAAAGAAGGCAAMATTTTATAATTGTGTAGTAACCTTCTAACGTTCGTTGCTTAAGTCTTATGTTTGGCGCTCGGCAGCCGCCGTTTTTAGTTAAACCGAACGCGGGTAAATTTTATCGCTCGCTTTAAAACGCTATCATTTAACAGTTAAGTGTTTCATTTATCGCGCAAAAGCAAAACAAGGCACTGCGCAGATGTGTGTACGTGTGTGTAAAATCCAGTGAGTTTAAATATCAGAAAACCTAATCACGGTCACTGCGGCTGAATTGAGTCGCTTGTAGTTGAGACGCTCAAGAGACGCCGTAAGCGTATTTTCGGTTTATTGACAAAATAATTTCCTTTTTATTAACAAAGCACTCACATACACACACTTACATGCGTATGTTTATACGACAAGTGGCGTTCGTGCATTGTTTTATATGACGCTCAGACATGGCTACATGGTTAAATAAAAGCTTTTGGCTCATGTGAATATAAGCWAAGTCGGTAAGTAATAGCATATTTTGCAAACACTAATAAATATAWGTTCACATGTGTTTGTGCGTGTGTGTGTGGCAATTTTCAGCAAGCTGAATAGCAATGTGCTGCTTTTGTCAACGCTTTTTATTTTTGTTTTACAGTTTTTGGCTTTGGTGCGCTGATATTTGCTTCGTAAATATAAACAAAAATACATGCATACATATTTACAAGTATAATATTATCTACAGGTGCCTGTGCTGCCTGCCGAAATATTTTTGTGGTAACTTTTGCTAACTGTTTTTTTGCACTTTTCTCTTTTTTGGTGCTACCATATGTGCAATACTTGGCAGCGGTGCGTGCCGCAAAGCGTTAACCTTGAATTATTGCCTATTATCTAACAATATATGAAGGCATATTTCTGCGTTTCCTTTGCTCATTTTTTGYTTGTTTCTTTGTTATTTTTGGCAAACACACTTGTATTTGTTGAAATGGCGCATTGACGCATTGAAAACTTTCGTAAGACTTTTTACTCTGTTTTTGGCACTTTGACTTTGAACGCATTTGAACTTCGGCGCATAAATCCGTATTTACATGTAATGCATGCCCTGCAATAATTACTTGAAATAAAATTGCGTAAAAAATGTATTTATTTTATTGATTTATTGGTTATGAAAAAATTTTATTTTATAAATTGAGCTCCGAACTGGTTCGAAACTTTTTTCTCTTCCCATAACTTAAAGGGCAATATAGTATATGAG
>NW_017537245.1:1323967-1326510 GCF_001853355.1 Bactrocera latifrons | reverse complement strand
GAAAGTTTTTAAATTTTTTAAAACAACAAAGAAAAATTCTAAATACACATTTTTTGTTGGTTTTAAATACATCTTTAAGTACTGCGCGGATTTTTTAAAATATTTTCATACTTCAGTGCTTTACAGTTACTTTTCCATATCTGCACTCTTTACAGTTATTATACATCAATACACTTTTGCTGTAAATCCGTTTCTAATCAAACATCTGTGACATATCGGTATCAAGTTCACACCTCAGGCAAACACACCCACGAGTCAATTGAAAAATGATTCAAATATATCTTTGTATTTGAAAAAAAAAAAAAATATTGAAAATTAACAATAAACGCCAATGAACAAATTCAAAAGTAATATATACGTACATATGTACTTATACACTATATACACATACATTCAGTACGAACGTAGCGTCATTGCCATTTGAACAGAGAAACCTGCACCGCTATTTGATTGATGCCGTTGTGCGACAGATTAAGCGATAGTTGACAATATTTATATATACACACACCTTTATACACATATTATACAAATATACATACATTTGGCATGCGCCGTTTACTTTCAATTTATCTCTCTACTCAATTCATTCGATCACTTTATTTGCTATTTAATTATTTTCAACGCTAAATGCACAGAAACGAACACATACGAATATATTTGTCTATACAAATGTGCACTATCAGAGATTAGCTTGCTTTAATGAGGCAGCACACGTGCTATTTTATACGCTATACAACAACCAACTTTACTAATTTAGTGAGCAAATTCTATGCTTCTCATTAGCGCTATGCGACCAARCCGCATTTTATTGCTCACATTTTCCCCGCTTCACGGGCGTGTGACTGTTTGCGCTGAATTTTATTTGCTAACTGCGCTTAAAATTCATTGAACTCGCACTTCGGTTCCGTTTCGTGTATACGATAATGTCAGYACCGGAGATTAGSTTTATGCGACAACTGAGCGAACKTATTGTTGACAATGGCGCTGCTTAATTGATTGCGGTGCAGATTGGAAATTAGGCAAATCGAGTTTGTCGCCAAAGTCTTTTGTTCTGATCCGTTGTAKGTGTGTGTGTGACTRCTGGCGCGACACAAAAGGCGATTTGGAAGTAAAGTAAAGTAGATTGTTTGCAGATCAAAACAAATGAAGTTAATGAACCGAAAATGGCAATTGGGTGGAAAATAAATGCCTTGATATGGTATACATATAATATACGTATAAGCTGTTTGAATAGAACTCGGCTACATTTAAACAAAATTAAGATAAAATAAGAGAATATTTTTATAAAATTTAATAAAAAACTTCTGAAGAGGACTTTTTGGAAAATATGCATTTTTTTTTAATTTTTAATACTATAATTTGCTATTTTGATGGAGAAAAATTTGAAATAAAAAGGAACTCTTCTTTCTTTCTTGTTATTATTTGCTTGGAAAAGGGTTAATTTATTTGAATATGTATCGTCTTTAATTTGGAAAAAAGTTAGTTCATATTAATATCTTAAAAAAATGTGTCCTTTTTTTCAAAAAAGATCTCTCTAGCTATTCAAGAAATAGCTCTGAAACTCAGTTTTTTGTTTTTTTAAGGGATAAAATTCGAAAAATCACGAAGATTTTAATAATTTTTATCAACAATTTATTTTTTATGGGAAATGCCTCTATATACATAGTTTCTCTCTACTTTTTTCAGTGGAATATTTTTSATTAAATGAATAAAATTTTACTTTTCGTTTACTTACAAAGTCCTGTCCTTAATTCTACTCTATACATTTTGAATTTATGTCATAGTTTGAAGGTTAGGTTACCACTTCAATCAATTTGTTGGTATGAAATGGTCATGGTTCATGTCGGCAAGCAAGGCTTAGTTCAGACAAAATAACCTTTTTATGTTGGATGCACCACTAAATGAAAGCTAGAGCAACTTATAGATTTTCCTAAAACATGAAAAAATTTTAATTTCCTGCATATACCCTTGAAAGGTCCATTTCTTATAGCGTAAAATGATATAAAAAGATCTAAATCTTGTTTTGATCGGTCAGTTTRTTTGACAGCTACATATGTGCTATAATTGTTTGATCTTAACAACATGTTCGGAGATTGTATCGCTGACTTCGAAAATAATCCATGTTAAATTTASTGATATTTCGACAAATRGAAAAGCTTTCCATACAACGCCTTGGTTTTGATCGATCAGCTTTACGGCAGCTAAGGATATGTTGTAATAGTTCATTCTATAATCTACGTTATATCTTATGAAGATATGACGTCAAATAAAAAAGTTTTTCCTACAAGGACTTGATTTTGATCGATCAGTTTGTATGGCAGCTATTTGCTATAGTGGTCCGAAGTCGGCGGTTTTGAGGTAATGAGTAGTAAATGAGTAGCTTCTTAAAGAGAAAAGGAAAGGTGCAAAATTTCAGATYGATATCAAAAAAATCTAACAAATAAAAAGTTTAGCCTAATATATACAATAACAAAAAATGATTTTCGATAAATACATTTTTCATAGAGTTAAATTTTTTTTCGAACTGCTATCGAGCCATACAT
>NW_017537245.1:1322513-1323374 GCF_001853355.1 Bactrocera latifrons | reverse complement strand
TTTTTTTGCTGTATTTGCAATTTTTTTACGGATCACTCTCATTTCCTTCGTTAGAGTTCCTGTTGTGCTTCTTTCAACGGCACAATTTGCTCACTCAATTAAATTGGGATTTAATGCCCAAAATTACAAAAAGGTAACAACAAATGCAACAATGATAATAGTTGTTAGCAATAAATTGATAAAAAACAGAAAAAATTGGAAAACGCAAAAATATAGTCTGTAAATATAATAATAAGTAGCGAATCTGTCACGCTGTCAATCGAAGTGAATTCGCCAATACCCGACAAGTTCAATGTTATTTTTATAATATTTTTGGTTATTAAGTGTTTTTGCAAAAGCTGGTAATTGTATAAGCGTTTATTGCTGTAATTAAAAACTTTTTTTTTTTGTTTTTTCTTATTTTGCTTATTTTTCTGGTTATTTAATGAAAATATGTGAATGAAACCGGCGCTGATATAATTGTGCCATTTTTTGTTCGAAAACCATTTATAAAAGAGTTTCGGCTTTGTAATGGTGTTTGGATTGACTTATGAATAATATTTTCGCTCAAATCGCGCCCGCGGCTATTTTAATTGTAATCTGCAAATGGCAGATATACCGMAGCACAAACCAAAATCTAAGCGGATGCATATGTGTTTAGGTAAATGTATAGTCCAAAAACAATAAAACTATTTGAAGCAAAATCGTAATAAATTGCACAGTTTCGGTAATTAAAATAATTAAACCATAACGCACTCAAACAGTGAACACTATATGACCAAATGCATGAGAAAAATAGTTAAAATTTCGATTATACTCTGTAGGCAATAGAAATGTGCCGAAAGTCACGAGATTTGAGCTAACTGCTAATGCGCAGTTTGG
>NW_017537245.1:1295704-1321826 GCF_001853355.1 Bactrocera latifrons | reverse complement strand
TTTTTACATAAATTTTGTCATAACCTGTCAATAAATTATAAAAAATTATGAATCTAATAGGGAAGGCGTTTTCTGAACATTTAAAAAGAAAAATTAGGCAAAACGGTTGGGTAGTTCGACCGGAATAATGTCCGCCAGTTTAGAAAAGTGTGTTTTGAGAAAAAGGCGTTTAAAGTTTTAGGTAAGGCACTCCGAGCGCTCCGAACGTCGAGCGGTAGTATTATTTTTGGGCCTTTTTTCGAAACTTTCCAATGGTAAAGTGTGTTTCAGAAAATTAAAAAAAAAAATTAAAAAAGATTACCCTACTGACCCCTGAAGTTGTAGTTTGAAAAAACAAAAACGCGTTTAAGGGTGAACTGAAGGAGCTTATTGAATTGGSCGGCTATTTTTCAGAAGGTCTCAGTCAAAAAATCATTGAAATATCGATTAAAAAATATTAGAAAATTKATTACTGTAGAGTTTTAACATGGGACCTCATCTCTCAGTTAACTATTTGAATAACCCACCAGAAGAAMTAAATAAAACGGAAGTGCAATAACAGATGAACAAAACAGTTTCGGTTATYGCACAAGCAACACACAGGTTTCATTAACTTCCACTAGACTCAAGAAATTAACAATTCAAATTAAAAAGAACAAAATTAAAGTGCCATAATATTAGCTAATATCAAATATTAATAACTTATTAACAAGTTAAAATTCGCTAAACTTTTAGCTAAATGCATGCTATCTAAAAACCAGTTGGAATATATATAAATAGTATTTTAAGTTCCACCTCATTAAAGCTTGCACTATGACTATTAATAAGAAGCAAATTATCATCTTTAATTGGATAAACCGAGAAAAATTATAATGGCATCTAAAACTTGTAAATAAAACTTGTATATAGTTATTGTACTGATACTTAAATTATATAATAAAAATGCTCTTCAGATGAGAGTGATTGCTCTTAAATACTTATAAAATTCAATTAGTGAAATTTAGTTACTTATATTTGTTTATATGCAAATATTTCCCACAGGGCTACTTAATACTGTAACTTAGGTATGCATTCACTACCTTAGTTATATTGAAATGTTCAATGTGCAGAAAGAGTTCAAAYTTTTATGTAAAATATTGTATATATAGTATAACACCGCGTACATCAAAAGAAATATATTTTTTTATATTTTTGTAAATGAAACTGTAGTGCAGACTGGACTGCAGAGTAGAAATGTGGTTGTTTGGCCTCACATATGCATACCTATTTATACACCATAAACATTTTTTAAATTTTTTCGTTAATCAAATAGAAAATAAATTAATAAATARCATATTCATACGCGCAGGCACATGTGTGGACACGCAGATGTGCWAGTCGGGCTGAACCAGCTGTGCTGACTTGCTTAAAGTTATTACTTTCTGTTCGGTGCATCCATATTTCATTGCAACAATCAGCTGAAATTCGGTTTAATTGAATTTTCGTAATTGAAAGTCATTCCYCGCCAGCTCAAGCGTAATCTCCGCAAAGTAATTGAGTCATGCCAATATGTGTTGTTATGCCAAAAAGCTATGGTATGTCATTTGGCGAGTGTGAAATAKTCGATAGTGAATACGAAACTTTTGGAGGGTTATATTTATAAAAATCAATATTTTGAAGTATAAAAATGCAATTACCGTTAGGGTTGAATAAGTATAAATTTTATATTAATGGTAATATAAAGCTTCTAGACTTTTGGCGGTGGTGTATCTATGAAATTATTATTTTTTAATAACTTGCCATAGTTAATTTTTAAAGTTCTGGATTGAGCAAACTTATTGTATAGTATTTAACATATAAAGCTTTATATTTATAAGGGTGGCAATATTTCTTKTTCTTGTTCTTATAGGGTTGTCAATACTTTAATATTGCTGATACAAATTTATTGCAATTAGGTTAAACACATTTATTACTTTTAATGTTTAGCTGAGAAAATCCTCCGAGTCTATTACTGATTATAAAAACAATTTATAGCACTTGTAAGTAGTTTGAAGAGCTTGTTTTTCGAGATGTGCCTTTTAAAAGCTTTGAAAGAGAACTAAAAATTTTGTGATGTGAGTTTTTAATGCAAAACCTAGCTTCCAGGTTTACAAAGAGATTTCTTGGGAGTTGTAATACGACCATTTGCTAATATCTTTTACTTGACCACTATATACAATTAGTAATGGCGACACATTTTTGAAGTTTGAAGAGCTTTCTGTCAAGATGARCTTTTTAAAAGCTTTGAAAGAAGAGTTGTTTTTTATAACTTTTGTGATTTTCTTGATGCTCAATTCCTTTTAAGATATTTAAATAGACGCACGTTGCTTTTGATTGGTTTTATTTTTTAAGTTAATCTTTTTCTGGAGCTTTTATGCAGAACAAGTTYCTATGAAAGTTGTCATCATTATCTTTAATTGACTTCGGTTATAAAAATATGTAATCTCATACCCACATACTAATCTCTGTTCTCTTTAGTCAGCTATTACATAGTACGGAGTCCAAAAATTCAAACTTTGAGTGTTTACATAAATTTTTTTTAGCGTAAATATAGGTTGTCAAAAAAGTCTTGCGGTATTTTCGCTAGTTGGCGCTGAGAGCGCGTAGTTCTAGTTATAAGCTATATTTTTTTGGAAAGCTCATTTCACGCGCTAACACGAGTTTGATTGATTGTCTTCTTGTTTCTTTTAAGTCGTTCGTGAGTTACAGCGTCGCAAACATGGAGCAAAATAAAGAGAAAATACGGCATATTTTACAGTACTACTACGATAATGGCAAAAATGCATCTCAAGCCGCCAATAAAATTTGTGCAGTTTATGGACCCGATACAGTTTCCATTTCCACCGCACAACGATGGTTTCAACGTTTTCGTTCTGGTGTARAGGTGGTCGAAGATGCGCCACGCTCCGGAAGGCCTGTCGTCGAAAATTGCGATAAAATCGCTGAATTGGCCGAAAGAGACCGGCATAGTAGCAGTCGTCGCATCGGTCAAGAGCTGGGCATGAGTCRTCAAAAAAAATTTTATGAACAAATGAAAATTCAATAAAAATACCGCAAAACTTTTTTGACAACCTAATATCAACATAATATTCAGATGTAGACTAAAATTATTTGAGATATATGTTTGTACAACAAGGAAAAATAATACTTTTCTTATTCTTTGCATTATCAGTAAAWAAAAATGTGAAGCCCTTTGCTAAAATCTTCCCAAAAAAAAACTTTCTTTCCGCTCTGCACATTTGCAAATTTAAGTATATGCATGTCAAACAACTTCCTACCTTGTACTCGTTTTCACTTTCATTCGTCGAAAAAGCCAAACGAAAGTGAAACTATAGTCGAGATGCACCGGCGAAGACATACAAAATCCTGTTCTTTGACCTAAAAACGCGACCAAGTTGCCGCCACTGGCTCCCTACCAGTATTTCGCATTTTCGCTTTCAGTCGCWTCGCTGCCATATTACATAACTGGCGAATTGCAGATGGCAGATGGTGTTTTGGTGGAGCCAAACAACATGCGATGACCCTTCTCAAGCGCACTCACCACTTTTATTGCAAACTTGAAGGTAAGATTTTGCACGCAAACCCATTAAAGTAGGTAAATTTTTCTTATTGCTTTTGCTCTTTCCTTTCCTGTGCTGTCGGAGATCGGTCGATGAGCAGAGCAGACATTGCTGGGAAAATCCCCAACACTGCAGACGCATAGACAGACGGACGGGCATACCAGGCGATTGCACATCACTAATGCCGTTAAATGGTAAACGCCTTAAAGCGATTTGATTTACGAGCGACTGTGTCACGTTGCCAACGGGAGCAACACTCAGCGGCCGGTAACAACAAGGTAGTTGTAGCGACAGCAGCAACATTAGTCAGCGCAGCAGCAATGAGGCAGGAAACTGTTGCAAGCGAAACATAATAAACTCGGCGATATCACATGGAATAAATAAAGCGCCACGAAGGCAGGCAGTCATCGGTTGTCGAGTATCGTTGGCAGGAGGAAACTGACGCAATACTGTCACATGTGCTTGTGTGTGCGCCAGCCAGTCGGTTATTCGCCAAGTGCCATGCAACAGTGACGGGGAAAAATTGTTGCGCTAAGAGCAATGACAAAGCTGTAGCCGTGCTGTGGTGGCAAGCGATAAGCTCCCGTGAATAAATGTAAGAATGGAGCACAAAGGAAGCGACAAAACGGTGTGTGATTGTAAATGTACACTGCGGACGGGGATGTACGGATATGAAATAAGGGGGAATTGCAAAAAATGTTGCCTGAATAAATGCAAGATATGGGTATATATGTGTGTATATATTATTGAATGTGATGCAAGTTATTGGAAAGGAAGCAGCTGTTGCAAAAGCGTCATTGGTATTTCTTCATCAATGAGAGTATTGTTGCATATATATATACTCTCTTGGAAACTACTACTATATAGTAGAAATTTACATGGCAACCTTGAGAGCGTTAATTTTATATCTGTGTTTTTGTTGTGAGTGTTGTGAGTTCCGATCACAAATTGATCTTAGAAAGGTATCAACCAAATGTTCATCACCGCATTAGTGATGAATCTGAACAAAATCAATCAATTTCTGAAGCATGTGGCTACTGGTGATGAAAAGAGAGGTACTAACGARCACTTCACGTGAAAACGATAGTGGTTCATTGGCAGTGAGCCGGCCCCTATCGGTGGCCAAACTAACCATCCTTTTGATTCGTACATAGAATGTCAACAATTAGATCGTCTGAAAGAAGTAATTACTCAGAATCGGCCAGTTTGGTCATTCGGAGAAGAATTGTGTTCCATGAGGACAACGTCAGGCTACACACATCAGTAGTGACTCGCGCGAAGTTCTGAAAACTTTTGATGGCAAGTACTTATGCATCTACCTTATAGTTTGGACGTGGCACCGAGTGATCACTACCTTCTTTTGTCTCTGGCAAATAATTSTCATGGTGAAAAATTTGCTCCCAGAGACGGTTGCGGAAATCGATTAACATCTAGGATGTATGCATTTGCTTATACCATTGGGTTTGAGCTTTGAAGCATGGAATATCGAGTTTACTATTAAAGTTAAATTATCTTTAAACTTACATATTATTCACAGAGTAAARGTGTTTAAGGCCCTAAATCATTGGACGTTCCAAGGGGTTTGACCTTTGTTTAAATATTTTGGTGTACTTATTTATTTGCCTTGCTTCCAGACTTGGAATATATATTTTTTGCATTGGTTATAAATGTTTTCTTCTCTCTTTTGGGCACTTACTGTGTTCATCGTCTTTGGAACTAATTTCAACGCGTATAAACTTAGCGTAACAGTCCTTGACAGATGATTTTTCTATAGTAGTGTCTGGTCAGGCATCAACCGAAATTTGCTTTAACTGTATTATTCCCTTTAAAGAGCGATTATTTATGGACAGTTGATATTCCTTTTCAATATTTTTTCCCCAATAAAAAAGGTTGCTTCACTCAAAAGGATATAATTCTCAAACTTGTGTTCCGACAGCTGCCATATTTACACACGTGTCTTCTGAAGGTTAGGGCTAAGTAAAAATCATAAGGATTTATTTTTAGTATCGCTATATAAGTATGTATATGATGAGGCCAAGTGACCTGTTATTGCATTCCAAGTACGATACCGATCTTAAATGGCTTTTGTAGATAGAAGAAAGAACAAAGATGGCGCTGGTTAGTTCCAATAATCTGAAAAGTCTAAATTAGTGGCAGCTGTTCAGCGTTTGAGCAGTTTTATGCACAGTGAATGTAAAATTTTATGTACAGTATTTCAATTGTCTTTTTCAGATTTTTAATTCCAATAAGAATCCATATAATTTCGTAATGTAATATTAGCAAGTATTGTTGTATACATATGTATCGTATGTCTATAACATATACTTGTATGTACAAGTATATGGATTGGTTGTGTAATCTAAAGTAATAAGAGCTTAGGCAACTTTCGATGCATTCGATTTTATCGCAATCAATTTATTGCCCACATTTTCGTTTCTGTTACATTTTCGATTTTATCACATATTTGTAGTTGTTGTGACAATCTAACCTAATTATAAGCTCGTATTGCAATTTTTTTGGCTCACACGATCGATAAGTAAAGTGATCAAAGATAGAAGAAGAAGGCAAAAAATTAAAAATMATTAAATTATATGATCTACATGAGTTTTGTAGCAGAAAATTTTAATTTGAGAATAAATAATTATTTGTAGCAGCGCTTTCTAGAAGAAAAATAACACATAATAGAGTTTTTTTCAGTACTCCGTTTTGATTTAACATTTAGAGTTTCATAGCAAATAACTGTTGCTGCAGTAGGTCAGTGTCGATCTAAATATCACTTAAATACATAAACATGTTACCAAAAATATTTTTTTTTAATTTCGAGACATTTGTCATGGTGAAACATGTGGAAACTTCAGTTTTATGACTGGCAACAAGTGTAAAAACGCTCACTTATTATTATAAMAAATCTCATTGCACTACTTTACCAAAATAAAAAACGCATATCTGCAACTAACTGCAGTGCAGTCGAAACTCTACTCCTATTCACCAACAATTAGGTAACATTTTGAGTCCACTTAAATGCTTACTTTTCCATAAGAGTCCAATAAAATTCAAATTAGTTTGTTGGYAATAGCGATTTGCTAACATGCAACTCAAAAGCTCGCTTTCATACATACATACATATAAACAAATGTATATCTGCCAACATATGTGTAACAAACAAAAGTTGCAATTAACAGAATTATAGCATGTTTTGGGTGACGTCTAATAAAGCAGCCGTACAAATAAACACACATACATATACATATAAAAACGTAAAGCAATAACGGCGGTTATAAAACAGTCAGGTTGCAAAAGGATTTCTTAAATAACATCAAAAATTGCAGTTTTCAAACAGAAAGYCTTTTGGTAAAATGAAAATTGGCAGCAAATTAATTGGTACAATTGTAATTGCATGCACAATGCGAAATGACAACATCGCTCACTCTGCAAGCAAGTAGCAACAATTCAAGACGGGCGAGTAATTCTTAGCGTTTGCTTCGAAGTCGTGTTTATTTGGGAGCGGACGCTTATCATATTTATGAATGTATAAATTTGTGTGGATCTGTAATGGTAGCTTTCGAAAATGGACTGTGTAGCAAGGAGGCCGAATTGTTATTTAAGCAATACAAAACAAAAAGTATAAAAACCATTTCAGGCATTAAACATTTTTTTACGCGAAAGCGTAAGCGGCRGAGGAAAGCAAATTTTTTCATTATTTTATTTTGAAGTTGGAAACTAGGATTTATGGGACCCTTAAGTATGCGTTAACGCTTGAATAATAATCAATGTCAAATTTCGTGCAGATATTTTGTCAAATAAAAAAGCACATACTAGGACATGATTGTGACCGATCACTTGTATAGCASCTATATCTTTGTTAATATTCTATACTTGGCCTAAATAGTCTTTAGTGTTCATTTAGTCAAATCCGAACCCTTTGCTTATATTTAGCTAAGTTAGCATCCTTTACATTTTGGGTCGYTGACCCCTTTGTTTACGTTTTATGGGGTCATCCCATTGCTTACATTATGAGGTCAACTATAATTTTTTACCATTTGCCGAGGTCAATGGCCTCTTTGTTTACATTATATGAGGTCAATGACAATGTTGTTTACATCTAACAAGGTTGTGACCTCACCTTTTTTACATTTTATCAAGTCAAAAACCTTTGTTTACATTATGAGGTCAATGGCCTTTTTGGTTATCTTTAGTCGAGATCAAAGACCCTTTTGTTTACATTTTAGGGGGTCAATGACCCCTKTGTTTACATTATGACGTCAAYGACCTTTTTGTTTACGATTTACCGAGGTCAATGACTTTGTTTACATTTTATGAGGTCACTGTACCTTTTGCTTACATTTAGCCAAGTCAACAACCCTCGTTTAAGTTTTGGTTAAATGAGCTTTTTGTTTACATTTTATGACATTAGTACTCGTAGCAGAGTATTTATTTGTAACCTCAATGACATAATATTTTGTATTTACTATTTTYTTGATCACCTTTTGAATTGACCTCTTCAAACTTATTTTAACTAATGTACAATTTGAAACTTAAATATTTTTCGACTGAAAAATCAGATATACACAGATGTATAACATATGTGCATATATACTTATACTCGTACTTATTATTATATTATCTATATTAATATGTAGTTTAATAATTTCGTGCCCGATTGTGTGGCATGCTCATAAGTATACTGGATAATACAGTTATACCGTCTATATATTCATAATCCACATATGTATATGTACATATGTATAGGGTTATGTAGCTACGCGCATAAAAACATACTAAATATCTGACATGAAATCGAAATTGGAGCAGAGAGTAACAATTTAAACTAACGACTGTGGCACGTTTGCTAAATGAYATAATTATAAGTCAAGTGATTTCTTGCTGTGTTAAGATTCGATATCGACGTAGCGTTTACTCATATTTAAGATAATTTGTAGATTAAAAAAAWTTTTGCAATCAATTTTCGAACTATTTTATAGCAGTTAATGTAAGCATACGCTTTTCATAACAATACATATATAAACTGTAGGCGGATATGACGGGAGCTGCACGCCGTTAGGCACGGAAAACACTCAAAAATATAGGTATAACAATAAACCGTAATAAATTTGTATATGTGTGTGTGTGCGTTTGCGTTTGCGCGAATTTATTTGCTTTGCCACACGCTGAGCGAACAGTTGCCCACCCACAATGTGCCGTTTCGAACGGACAACGTCAAAATTTCGGCAGCAAATTTTCAAATTTAAATTGACTATCTAAAACATATCCATATACACAAGCGTATATGGCAGCACATATGTGCAGAAGTTGCCACAAAGGGCGTTAAGCAATTAAATGTGGCCGGTGGTTGACATGGCAGCGCAGCTCACCTATATTTCGATGCCAGAAAGTGCCGTAATCGAATTCAGTTGCGATTTTTTTGCGGTTATTGTTATACACTTTATTTTTGTTTCTATTTGTTTATATTTTTTATGTTTGTGTGTTTGTATGCTGCCACACATTTTCCGCCAAATATTTGTGATGGATAACTTAATGTGTAAGAAGGCTGCAGGCTGCGAYCACCACCACAGCTGTTGGCGATTTCTGCTGGTGACTTTTTATTGTTGCTATTATGCAACATTCGTAGRCCTTTCACTTGTGTTGGGTAACCCATTTTGCGGTTCGTTCGCGATCAACTAATGCAAATTGTTTTGCTGCATATAATACAATAACGAACATTTGGTCTTAACATACAATATTATTCTGTAATTGCTGTCAAATATGTATGTATGCATAAATGTGAATATTTGCATGTGTGTATATTTACATGTGCGCATATAAATATTTTACATTGGATATGCTGTGAAAGTGGCTGCGTGTGTAGGCAGACGCGTTAATTCATAGTGACCGAGTTCGTCGCYTAAGTCTTTTAATTGTYACAATTGATATTTTAATTGCGCGATATAAAAACGATAGCAGGCGATGTTTTGAAATAAAATCTGAGTTTAACTAGAGCAAGTTAAGTTAACTTAAATTATTCTGTTTACAAAGCCAAGTGAGCGATATTTAAAGYTAAGAGAAACGTACAATGGACTAAAAACCYAATTTCTTCTTARAAAATCTCAAATAAAAATAAATAAAGAGTTTTAAAAAGTGTATAAATAAAATTCTGAAGTATCGTTGCCACCTATGGCATTTAAAATAATGTTAGTTCGATAAAATCAAGCAATATAAATTACTTTTATGTAAGTTATTAGTAGATTATAATTATTTTGCAATGGAGTTGCCACACATTTAGTTATTTGTATGTATAAAATAACAGACCCTTTTGAAAAAACAATTTTGACACTACATTTGGTAAATTTGGTGACAAAATTCATTTAAAATAATTTTTTACATATTTTTCACACCGGTGGCAACCTGAATTTCTGTAAAAAAAATTTTGATCGYTTAGACGTACGAGTTTACTATTCATTTGAGGCACAATAGAACCTAGGTCGCGGTGCAATCCTCATTTAATGATATACTATTCATTTGGTACCAGAAAATGAATTTATTACACCTTATGAAGTATTTCATATAATTGCATAGGGTTGCCACTTATTTAAACTTTATTATTTTCAATTTAGATTAAATTTTTATTAAAATAGCATTAAAATATTGGTTCAAAATATATAAATTGAAAATATGTCTTTTAATTTCACCGCACGGTGCTGCCATCTAACCTTTAGGAAAGATTTATTACAAGACATGTCACAAAAAAAACGCTAAAAACATAAAAAAAATTATCATATATTACTTTAGGCGATGAAGAGAACGATACCAATAATGAAAAATCCTAAAGCAGGGTTGCCACCTATCTCGGGCATGAAAAATTTCAAACATGTAAGCTTTATAAAATGAAATGTTGGGAACTAAAATCAAATGAAAGCTTGTTTTACTGTGTTTTATTTTTTTCAAAACAAAAAAAAAAAAGGATGCCATCTGTTTAAATATTGCTATGCCTTTAAAAAGTTGCACAAAAATATTTTCTAATAGTAAAAAACGTGTTCTGCCATATTTTATAAATTAATTTAATGAAAATGTGCCTCTTTCATAATTTCTTAACATGAAATCGCGCAGTTGGTATGACAGCTATAGGTATATAAGTCAACAACTGATCAACAGTAAGGCAAAAACTGGGAGAGCTTGGCTGGTATGTTTTGATGCTTCCACAATAGAGCCCTGCCCTTGCACTATCGGACTACTATTTGCTTCTGTCAAAAAACTCTCTTTGTGGAGTAAAGTTGGCTTCAAGAGAAGCCTGTGAAAATTACTTGTCGTAGTTTGTTGTCGAGAAACCAGAAAAGTTTTACACTGRTGRRATAATGTCTCTAGCAGAATAATGGAAAAAGGTGGTCGACCAAAATAGTACTTATTTGGTTCATTAAAGCTCATTATAAAWAAAAAAAAWAAATWRAWWKWWRWTTRAWWAKAARWAARRAMAKWYTYKWTYRWYYAWYMWATAKWWMRKWSRKYKGWYWKWWAWTWWMYTTSWWWRMWWRMTWKAYATATGTTCTTCGTTCAAGATAAAAGAAATATATATTTTAAATATAATATTTTACTGTTGGTATAAGARGAGAGTTGTTGYGATGAGCCTTAATAAAATAAATTTAATTTTTAGTAGTGTTGCCACTTATTTGTTAATTCAGTGCCAAGAAAATGCATTTACCACTGTTTTGAATACAAACTCCACTTTATTATTTGCTAAGCAAATAAATTTATGAAAAATATGGTAGCAGTAAAAAATGTTGGCCATATTTCAAGATTTTCAGAAAAAAATTTAATTTTCATCAAAATTATTTTTAATTTAAATTTTATMGCTTACTTGTGCTTTAGTACTCCTTTAAAACCGCCACTCACACRTTACTCACCCACATTCAACCATTTGTCAACTTTTTTGACATGAGGTCTGATTATCTGTCCGCAATATTTCCCTTCACATTTTCGTTCAAAATAATAATCAAAACTGTACATTTTGACCTGCAATCAGTTGCTAAAGTAATAAATACCCAACTCTTGCCGCGTGTCAATCAGCGGACACAGCTCGAGCGCACTTAGCGTATTGACACTTGCAAAGGCGAGAGAAATACGCGCGTAAACACACACACACACACCCACTAAGCATAACTGCACAAGTAACACAATAAATAAGCGCAGAGTTGACACCACCTCCGTCAGGGTGATCAACGTCATCGGCATAGTCACTACTTAAGCGGCAACAACAACAACGGCTGCTTTGTGCCACCAGTGGCCTTTTCGCATTAGCCAACGTCACAGCGCATTATCGCCAACAAATCTAGCCAATAATCATAGCCACAATAGCAATAACAAATAGCGATCGGGTGATAAAAATAAGAGCACAGTGTTTGCTAAAAGCTATGGTGCTAATGCAATTGTCAGCGTTGTTTTGTTTTGTTCGAACGCGATATGAGTAATTCACTCATTGATTCGTTCCATAGAACACACATTCGTTCCTTGACGGAAAATATCATTTGCGCTTGCGCAGCCAAACCTATTTCTGTTTGGAAACAATAAGTGTTGCTTTTGTAGCAATGACTACTGCATATACGTATAGACGTCAAGGCAGCACCTTCCGCGCGCGAATAATACCAGCGGTTATGGTAGCACCAGCGCTAGCGCCAGCGCCACTTCGATCTAATGCATTTCGGATTTTATGAATTTTACGCTTAACCTTGAGCGATTTCCAATATAATCAATCCACACCATAAAAAGCATTGACCAAACCATAGTGAGTTTTTAAGGTTTTTTTTTTTCATTGGTGGCAGTCACCACCTTTTCCAAATCATTGGATAAGTTTGCGGTCTGCACCTTTTATATATTTCGTGTTGTATTGAAATTATTTGGAATTCCGTTGCGCATGCTCAGTCAAACTCACAATCAATTGCTAATCAGAGCATTTACGATGATTGACTAAGAAAAATACCGAAAAATCGAGTGTAAAATGGAAATGCAAAATGTAATAAATATAAAAAAGAAATTTTAATGGAAATTCCGAAAAAGTATATATGTATGTATATTAGGGTAATTCAAAAAAAAAAAAAAGTTTTTTCGTTTGGTACTCTGAAAAATAGGTTCCTAGACACCTCTAAGGAAGCCTTTCCAAGAACGAGTTCTTAATTGTAATGTGAAGGTCCTACTACTTACAAGTAAAGGTCTTTGCTTAATTACGTCGTTATGGAAGTTTATGCAATATCTAACTTTTAAAAATTAGCGATTTTCAAAATTTTTCTGATAAGTCTTATCGATATTTTTGCCTATAATTTATAATAAAACATCGAAATAATAAACGTGAACTACTCATAAAAATTTGGAACGATTAAATTTTTAAAGTTTAACGATACATAAATAAATAAGTTAATCGATAATTTTTAGAAGTCAATRGAATAAGTGAGTTTTGTTTTAATACGTTGTAAATAAACTCTCCCAAAGTATTAGTTCCCAAAAGTATCGATTTTTTAAAGTTTATCGATAAATTTTATAGATATTTTTCCTATTATTACCATAAAAATAAAAAATTTTTCGCTAAAAACATAGCTTTCATCATAAATTTTCGCCACATTTCCGAAGTTGGTCTCTTTTTTTTTGAAGTTTAAAAAATTGTTTTTGATACACCTTAATATCGATAATTTTTTCTCACAAAATTTGAGCTTTTTTGCAATATTTAAAAAATAATCGATTGATTACAATTAAATATCAATTTCTAAATAAAAACAAATTTTCAAAATTTCTTAAAAAAAATTAAAAAATATTTTAACATATAATTTAATAGTCCTACCCCTAAGAAACCAGCACTACACACCCTTTGTTTTCTAGTAATTACGGTATCTCTAAAGCATAGCTATCAAAAAGCAAACCAAATAATCCGTTATAATAGCTAGCTTTCCGCCGTGTACTCAATTACAGGCACTGAGTTACTACTCACTTTCGCGGATCAACTACCCGCGCACAAAGGTTCAGCTGATCTTTGAACAATCAATGGGTCAGTCATCCATTTGCCACCTGCTGAGGCCGCGTCAAACGACGACCGTTGTTGCGTGCTGGCTTATGAACTGTGGTAACCTGAGTAGAGTTCACGCTTAAGCATGCGGCATGCAACGCTTTTATTGAGTCATATGGTACGCAGCTTTTCAACGCCCACAAAGTATGAATGGTATAACACTTGTGTGTTTGTAATGTAGTTATTGTTGCTGTATTTGGTAGTTTTGTGAATAAAAATTTGAAAAATATGAAGTTCAAAGATTTGTGTATTTATGTATGGAGGAATGTTAAGAAATCTTAGCTAAAGAAATTGCTTGTGGTATCTAAGAATATCAACATTCATTCAGAACAGATTTATGTTGGTGTTAAGTGTAACTTTTTGTAGTAGTTAYTACATTTATTTGGTTTAGTGCGAGAGCTACAAACATTATTAGTTTTCGATATAAAATTTCAAAAGGTATGCAATACACATCGAATATTTGCGCTTACGAAAGGTGTGTGAACGGTTTGTTCCGCACTAATTGACTGACGATCAAAAAYTGCTCAGAATCCAACATTCGAAGGACGATTTTTAACCMAAAATCACATTTTAACCATTAACCACTCCCGYATTTACCTGATATGGCAATTGTGATTTATGACTTGTTTCATTTTGGGGAAAATGCAGTTGTCCAAGAAAGAAAAGCGTTATGCAGACGTAGAGGCCATTTATAAGGCTGAAACGAGCTAAAAAACTTGTTCGACATGTTTTTGGATAATGTAAAAAGCCGTATTGAAGCAAAAGGAGTTTTTTAAAGAACTCTTTACTTTGGAGAGCACCTTGTATAACCTTTGGACGATAATTTGTTTAGTGATGTAGACTTTGCTTCATCATTAGTTACAGATAAGATGATTCCTGACGATCAACAAAATGTTATTGCTGTAATAAAATTATTTAAAATAGACATTGGCCAATCTGTAGCACGAACAGTACGATAAGGAGCTTCCCGTATGCCGCTATATYTGAATTTGGTATGCCCCCAAAAACTAATACAACTTTGGAGTGATGGTCAGCTACAAACATTTTTAAGACACCGTTATATCCTCACTGTTTGGTGTGTTCTATGGRCAGAGAGAATCATTGGAATGCTTTTTCGAACC
This sequence comes from Bactrocera latifrons, assembly GCF_001853355.1. Taxonomy (NCBI): domain Eukaryota; kingdom Metazoa; phylum Arthropoda; class Insecta; order Diptera; family Tephritidae; genus Bactrocera; species Bactrocera latifrons. The sequence goes on along the minus strand of NW_017537245.1, from coordinate 1,307,106 downwards.
TGAAGAAGGATTTTTATGTTGACGACTTTTCGTTCCAACAAGATGGCACTACATACTATACAGCTAACGAAACAATCAGTTAGCACCAATGGACTAGTTTTTGTGGATTTATATCAAATTGCTTGTTTACGCAGCTAAGTCCGAGACGATTGATGCCATAGAAGGGATATTCGGAGCATTGTTTCCGATATACAGTCACAATTGCTGTAAAATGTGATCGAAAATTGCGTTTCCTGGTTGGAATTAATTCGAGCCAGCCGTAGCGGTCACTTTCCTGAAATTTATTTTATTTAAAAATTTTAAACGAGTATTCTAATCTAGATTTCGATAGCTTTTCGTTATTTAAAAATAACAATTTTAAAAATTCTATTYATTTTCAAAGTTATCTTAAACCAGTTTGAGGGGACAATGAAAAAAAATTCTCGAAACAACTTTCTCGATGGCKCTTTCACGATATATCAAGAAATGGAAAATAAGTCCTACTTAAATAACTTTCGGTTGAATATATTTATAAACAAAGAGACACTATCATAATGGCAATATTATTTGTGATGCCCCTCCCATTTCTTCAATTTTAGTATTGAGTATTTAAAATGTGAACTATTATCAAATAATTGGTTGCGAGCAAAACGTTTTGCTGACTTCATTGTAATTAAAAAAAATGTGTTGCTCTGTTCGTTTTACTGTTTATTTAAATTTGAACTGCGAAAACGAAGGAACGATAATATTACATCAACACCATCACTCGCCAGCAACTTATTGCGTAACACTACATGTGTTCGAAATCTGTCTCGCCGCTCTCACTTCGCCAAMTGCACCACTTTCATGCCCTGCAAGACTTTGTTTTGGATTAGTTGTGCWGATTATTGCTGAATAATGCCATTAAAGCTGGVCATTGTTGTTGTTAATGCGACGACCACACCTGCAAAGGTCGTTCGGAATATGCGCTAAACGCTCAACGCCGAACTGCTAAGCTGTTACCGAGCTGTATGAGTACCTTGCCTAAGTCATTGGTGGCGGCGATGGCGGTGCGCTGGTGGTGCGCTGGTGGTGACTGTGAAGGCGGCGCTTTTGCATGTTCGGCTAATAAAAATTATTTACTCAACAATTTAATTGCGTTCATGTTATTTTACACTGTTTCCGATTACTTTTTATGATTACACGCTGGCTAACGGCGCTCTTTATTGATTTACAGCATTGATACGAAAGACTTTAGACACAAACCTGAACGACCTTATGAGCAATCCTTTGATTTTATTTGGAAATTATTTTGTTGGTTTTTGTAGGTAAATTTTACAACAAAGCRAGTGAAGGTTACACTAGTTTAAAGTTGTGTCACATTTAAGCCATAACTGTACCTATATTTGTGTGAAAGTGTGCKTGCTCGCATTTGTGCGATATTAGATTTGCGAGCTCAACCTTGAAATTCTATTACGACACAAACAAGTTGCACCAACAACAGACATAAATGTTATTCCTTGTTCGCGATTGTCGACACACAAACATAGACCTACGAATGCAATTGATTGACGCTTTTGTGGGTGGATAAACATCACACACCCTTGCGCTGCGCTCGCAAGCTAATCGAAGTGAATTTATTCTTGCCAGTTATGCTTCGAAAACTGCTAACAACAATAACTACTTCGAAGTAAAACCGTATAATTTCCATTTTAGCAAAATTATGCAAAACCAGTTGTTCAGTTATGGTTGCTCCACTTTCGAAAATGCAACATAGCAATTAAAATATCTACCCTCAATGCTTATTAATTTATTACKATAATTTATAGCATATAATATTGGCTTAAATTGCATACGACATCACTGAGCAGCATGAGCACACACTAAACACTGACGATGGCAATATATTGGAAAAAATAATCCACAGTCCAATAGCGCTTGATTTGTGTGTAGAAGCGCAGGTAATACTAAAAGTAGCCAAGGTATGCAAGTAGCAGGTTTTAAATTAAGCTATTTACTATGCAGTTAAAGTGCTGCATAAATACATATGTATATAAAGTAGTATATTTACATACATTGAATATAATAATAATCATACCTGTAAGCTATGTATAAATGTGTACCCGATTTATGTTCTTAAGGTAAAATTGAAAAAAGGTTTTCTTGTAGTAACTCTAATTGGAATATTCATTGATAGTCTGCATCTAAAGGCTCAATCCCGAAATTACTTTTTGAATACTGAAATTTCGGGATTTGAAACACCTCTATTAATAGTTTTGATTTAATCTTTCAATCCCGAAATTGCTTTTGGAATCCGAAATCTCGTTTGAATAATAAGAATAATTTTTTAGAGCTTGTATTTGTACTTGATCCCGAAATAACTGATTATTCGAGATTTTGAAATTTTGATTTTTGATTTTGATTTTGATTTTTATACATGCATACATATCCCGAAATCACTTTTGGAATCCCGAAATATTTTTTAATGACGAACATTTTTTTTGTATCCCAAAATGACAATTTAATAGGTGGGTGCTATAGATTATGGATAATCAGCGCTTAAATACTCAATCCCGAAAACTCTTTTTCAATCCCGAAAACTCGGGATTTGAAAAAAAGTTTTAATTAACTTTAATAAGAATAATTATTAATAGCCTGCCTTAAACACTCGACCGACAGCAAATAGTACAATAAGCCCCTAACGCAACTAACTCGTTATAAATTATAATTAAGCTTATGGTAGTAAATAAAATGCTTAACTAGAAATTGCTGCAATGCTTGAAGCTCTTAATTGTCTATGTACTTCATTCTTCATCATCTGGCAATAAACCAGCTWAGATTTTTCTTTGTCACATGTCACTTACTTGACGTTGTTACAATTTCCTTCGGCATATACACATACCATAGGAGTACCTGTTGACAACTGTTGGCAAGCTGTCAGCCACCCCGYTCGAGTGTACAAGTGGCAATGCAAAACAGCAGCAAATAGCTGACCACTAAACTAGAAAATGATTTGTGTTGAGCGATCCATGCAAAATTGCTTCACTTCCAGCTGAAATATGCAAGGAATTTATGTGACAAATTGCGTCATGATAATGTGAAGTATTTGTATATACTTGCATTATAGAGCTAGTCTAAAAGAAAACAAAAMAAAAAAACTGTAAAAATTTAGTTTTTTGTATTTTTTTCACTTAATCCTTTAGTATGTCATTAATATATGTTTAAAGTTTGATAAACATTAAAAATCAAAATGAAAAGGTTAAAATTTTCAATTTGTCAAAGTCATATTAAGTCTTTAAGCACTCCTCGAGGAGAAACTAGTGCTGTTATTGAACCTTTCTTAGTACTAGTGCCATTGGATCTGAACCTTTCTAATAAGCGGTATCGATATATCACAACCTCACTACTTCATCGAATCGGCTGAAGTCAGACTTCGGGAGCGCTATAATTTCACATARCGAATAGCTTGATTATCAGTCATTACATAATCTGTCGGATTAAATAATAAGATGATTGACTGACCRATATGGAAAATTGTAGTATTTCTTATTGACGCTCTGAAATCTTCTTTATTTAAATTTTTATCTTTTTGGCAACTTGTGAACCGCACCAGCAAGGCGACCAAGAGTGAATTAAGTAAATTTTTCATACTCTRTTTGCATGTGACCCATATTCCAGTGAGAGCCGTCTCAATCGATCGTAACAAAAAGTGGACAGAAATGGAAAAGTCTATGCTATAAGCCGGGTGATGCAAAACTTCTCAGCTGCTGGTTTACCATTAGTTTTTAAAGGGTCTTGTCCCGTCAGGGCGATAGTGAGTCGAAGTTATTGCTTCGTGTTGATAGCCGAAAATTCAGTTAGATTTGTCGCAATCGCAYATTTAAATTTGATGAGTTGTTGTCGCTAGCGTACTTCAGTAATCGTTACGCTTGTTTTTTGAGCTTACTATAAAGCTTCACAGATCGTAATGTCGCGAATATTCTGCTTTATTAGAGCAAATATAGAGCAAAACAGATATTTTACTTTGCCGTTGAATGGCCGCGTTAGCAAGGTTTCATAAACGGCTTTTTCCATTTAGGGTTGTCGTAATGGATCCATTATCACCACCAGTCACAATCCACTGCATAAAACGACTTCTTTTTGTGGCGTTCWAACACAATTTCTGATATGCACAATAGTCTTTCACTGTCTCTTTGAATTGAATGATAATGTTTGGAAGTTTGGACCCGGAATATCCAAATTATAATACAAGGTACRTTCCAAAGTAACCAGGACTTAAAAAARAAACAGAACAAATGGTTTCTTCGCAAAATCAATTTATTTTATTCGAAATAGTTTCCTTCTGCCTTCAGCTTTTTACACGGTCCAAAAGCATGTCGGACAAGTGTTTTAGCTCTTTGGCCGGTATGGCCGCCAGTATGCCGGTGCAAGCTCTTTGTATGGCCTCTACGTCTGCAAGACACTTTCCTTTCATGGGCAAATGCATTTTTCCGAAAAGGAAGAGTCGCACGGTGCCATATCAGGTGAATACGGGGAGTGGTTAATGGTTAAAATGTAATTTTTGGTCAAATAATCGGTCATAATGATGTCCTTCGATTGTTGGATTCTGAGCAATTTTTTGTTGGTCGTCACTCATTTTATGCGGAACAAACCGAGCACACACCTTTCTTAAACCCAAATGTTCAAACAAAATGCGATAAATGGATGTTTTGGGAATGTTTAATTTTTCCATTTCCGTGAATTTCAATGATGATTTCRGCTGATTTTTGATGAATTCACGCACACTTTCGATGGAATTTCCAGTGATCACGGATTGTGATTGGCCCACATGTTGATCGTCATTTATGTCCTCAGGACCACTTTGAAAAAGTTGAAAACACTCGTGCACTCTGGTAAGGGATTGGCAATCATTACCATAAACTTATTTCATCAGTTGAAACGTTTCGGTAAAAGTTTTACCAATTTTAAAACAAAATTYAAWGTTRGCCTTTGTTCGAAGCTCATTTTCGCAGCGATAACACAGACATACTGTCACTTAAAACGCAATAACTTCACTTCCAATCTATAAATTTCATTAAAYTCTCACTGGACAATTGATAAARATAGCAGATTCTATTGCACCAGTYGACATATAGATGGTGCCACCAGAGGGCGCAAGATTTAAAAAGTCCTGTTTAGTTTGGAGCGCTCCTTGTATTGTGGACAACCTGCGAGTCAGTATTCAATCAAGGTATTAGAGTGACAACTGAAAGAGAAGAGCTGCCGTGCAGCTTTGATGAGCTAAATAAGAAAAACGAAAATAAGTGTCTCGAAAGCGAACACTATTGCAAAAAATTCTTGCCACAAACCTGCAACTTGCCTTAGCYGACATTTGAACCCACAATAATCGCGATGGTGGTCACGCACTCTACGTGGTACACATTATTTGTTAGATATATATGTACATATTTACTAAATATCTAAATACATACATATATATTTTCAGATAACATAAACAGTTTCMAAAAATTTGCCTCACTAGTTAATTGCATGCGCCAGCAATTTTGGTCAAAGGCCAAACATTTGTTAAATTTTGGGTAATGGAAACGGTTCACGTCGAGCATGCGCACGCGCACACGCTTAMCCAACACAGCCACGAAAAGCAGCAGCAGCCAATATTAAATAATAATGAAAAAGAATGATCAGCTTACAAAAGGGCAAAAATGAAAGTTCATAAGGTCGGGCAAAGAAAACCTACACAAACTAAATCGTTGGGCGCGCAATGACGTTGAAGAAAAATCGAAGCTAATGAGCCACACATAGCGCATACACACATATACACATATGGAGTTTCGAAGTTAGTAGCGTTCGAAAATGATTACTTTGCATTAATTGTGAGCTTTTTGAGCGCGTTTTTGGTTCATACAAAATACACACACACACACACATACATACATACATACGTACATACGTACATACATACATACATATGTACATACATACATGCATACGATATGACTTAATCAAATTGTCTAATATGCAAGTGTGTGTGTGTGTGTATGTGTTGACGCGTTGTGCGCGCTCACTTCCTTTTCATTAATGGGGCTTATCTGCGCGCGCCGTATCGAATGGCTTTAATCTGCCGCAGATTTATGAATTTATTAACCGAATTAGTGCAGCGCCAATAATGTCGGCCGAACGCYACCGCCACTGCCACCTTGAAGCGCTACCCTCTGACCAGTGAACCGCGATTGTTGATTATTTAGTGGTTGTGTAACTGGCGCTCGTGTATTATTTTAAGTGATTGTTTACTTGGTGGCTTTCGAAATGCCGTGAATGCTCGAGTTTCATATGATTCGCTTGGGGGTGTTGCTTTTGATTGTTGACGCTGGGTGTTGCAAGTGTAACACAAATTGGCAACGGACAGTAGAGATTTCGAAATAAACTTGCTACATTAACTGGTATACCCAAAAGTTATTGGGAATGTCTTATAGATAGGAGTTCTTGGATTGTAGGAGTTTTCAGTAAGAGTTTATTAGAGTACTTTATTGCATGAGWGAAGGTTCACAAATCCTCTCGCTTAGATGAAGGTTTGTGGCCACTAGAATTTCTACMTTGACATGTCTATAAATACTGCATCGGATCAAACTTGACTCGKACTGACTTAATAGAAGGTCTAGAGGGTTTTCGGTTCCGGTTAGTTTTTAGAGCAGACGCGTTGGAATATTGAAAACTTACTTCATCATATTCTAATATCATGACTCCCCACCAGTAATGATGTGTTTGGTGCATGCAGAATCCTCAGCTATATTATCAAACGTCTCTTTGACGACTTCTACTTGACGTYGGGTTTGAAAATGATTCAAGTATAAACTGCGCTCGACTTCTTGCATAGAAATTTTTTATGCCCCCCATTTTTGGCAATCTCATCCACTATTTCATTGCCTTCGTTGTCTTTGTGGCCTGGCAATAAGTAGAAGTGAAATTGCTTGCTTCTGGCTGTATTTACACAATTTGCCAAGACACTTCCGACCGATATGCGATACAAGGTTACTGCCTTTATTACTGCTTGGCTCTTTCCGTAGATTTTGACTCTGGAATTGACTGTAGGTGCATTAGGTGCTAGCGCCGTGGTATTCGAAGTAGCAAAGACTTCAGCCCGGACAACTTAAAATGTTGCCTTATGATTAACTCTGGACAGTATAGTGCCGCGCCAATTCCATCATTTACTTTCGAGTTGGGCGTAGCTAAGCCGCTTTTTCTATATTTACTTTGAATCTTTTTTCTCAGTTGAAAAGTGTGGTCATGTAGTCGGTGGTTGCCCAATCGCCATTATTCACTGATATTCTCCTACAGCCAGTAGTCATCCCGCCCTTTTCAGCGAAGAGGTCTATAATTTTAGTATCAGTTGAAGAGCCTCCGTTGAAGTCATTCTTTAAGCTCCTGTTATGCATAGCGCAGCGAGGCTCTGAACCTTTTCCATTGGTTCCGGTCCAGATGAGATTTTCTCAGTTTTTTTTCCACGTTGTGCTTCCACAGCAGTTTGCTGTCCAAGACTAGCACAAGGTATGGGCCTTGAGAAGGAGTTATGTCCCATTTAGAAAAAAGAAAAATACTATGCACRGCCTTCCGATTTTTATTAAAATTTTAAGGAGACCTGTGCACATCTTGATCAAATCAACTTTACAGTGAGCAAAAACATATTACTTATGTTTAGTCTTAAAACCAAAGTCAAATATGCTCAACACCAAAAACAAAAAAAATAAAAATTTAGTTTTTCCTCAATTTTCAATCATTATTGTGCATAAGTATAAATATATGCATTTGTGCCGACATACATCAAATTCAGTTGCCACCGCCTTCCACACACAAAATCAGACTTAATTAGCTGTCTGTTAGCTCCTCTGTAATTAGCAAGTTCATGATAAGTGACAAACACGCCGGAGGCATTCACACAACTATAGTTTAAGCAAACTTTCATACAGTTAAGATAAATYTCAAATAAAATAAAAACGAAAGTCTTTTAATTGATTTCGGCAAAAAGCAAAAGTTATGCGCATCATTGACCTTAAAGMGAAGACAACTTTGCTGACACAAAAACTGCGTTAACGAAAAACAAAGCCACAAGTTTGATGCATATGAATGTTTGTACACATACACATACATACACACACACATGCACGAAGCGCAGCTGAGACACTCCTCATACGAACGCRCGACGTCCAAACATTCAATAATCATAAGCTAATATGCACTCATAAATACATTAACATCAATAAAATGTGAAAACAACAGCAAACACATAATTGACGACGTTTGACGAAGAAAAATCTACAATAATAACGCCGCTTGCACTTAATCGAAACACAGCAGGTTTGTTTGGCATGTGAACTTAAACTATTTGCGCGCGATGTTTGAAAGATATTAGCATTTTTTGCGTTCGTTGATTTTTTCTTCGTTACAAACACTAGTTAAAACTTAAATATAAAAATAAATAAAATCACAAAATGTTGCATTTTGACCTACAGAAAGATGTCAGCTGTATATATTTGTGTTACTATTTTGTGTGATTTGCGTTTTCTTCAAAAGAAAGAAAAAAAAAAAACGGTTGAGCTTTTTGGGTTTACATTTTGACTTTAGTATACATACATACATGGTATTAATTGTGTTTTTAAGCAAGTCTATGACAACTATCTGCACTAAATGTTCAATAAATATTATTAAATTTAGTTACCCGCAGTGACTTAATAAGTTCAATAATTCAACACACGATATCTACTCTCAATAAAATACAGATATTTTGAAAGTAAAACATGTTTGAACTATAATGGGTAAATGTGTTGATAAAAGTTGTATACTAACACTTTGTAGGACACGAGTTCGTCTCGTTCACGAAACTACCCAACGAAATCGGAATCGTCCTGAGTTTCTTTCTATTCGAAAGGACTTTCAACTCTTCAGAATTCGTTAATATAATTTAATAAATATTTTTTTCTGATACAATAACTAGGTTTATAATTCATTTCCGTCTAATAAAAGCCAATTTTTACTGCATATACCCGTTTATATTATATACTTGACATTTTTGTTCAAGTTCGTTGCTTAAGTCTTTATGGTTGAGTTTGCTGACTTCAGGTTCGTTGCTTAAGTCTTTCAAATAAATTTAAAAATTTTTAATTTGCTAAATTTTTTGCAATAAAGTTTGTTGCGTAAGGGATTATATGAACTTGTGAATTAAAAAAAAAATATTTTTTGTGCGTATATATTTGGTATTATTTTTTGAAGTTGAAATCTTCACCCGACATTCTTTGCAATATTTGCCAGGTAATGATGACAGAAATACGAATTTTGTTAATAACTTCGACTTTTTAAGCCCTCTGAATCGTCTTCTTTATTTAGGAAGCTGCCATTTTGTCGAAAACCAAAATTTTGATCAACCTTTCGACCATTGCCTGCATATTTCAGTGGTAATTATAAATTTTTTTGATTTTTTGGATTTGGGATCTGAACAGAAAACTCTTCCTTATCGCGAAACATATTTTCTTGAGGTCCTCCTGGAGATCGAGATCAAAACAATGTCACTTTTTCTGCATAAATCGCATACTACACTAGTTTGCAGTCATTTTGCGACAAATTAAGTATTAGGAAGTCAATAATATTCCCAGATGCTTAAGTTGCGGTTGTGAATTAATGTCGCATTCCTCACATTTATTTTAAACACCTATAATGTTTTTATGTTAATTTTGGGTTCCTAAAACCGAACATGATGGTAAAAATTTTGTAACAAATAGGAACTTTTGCCTGGTTGTAAAAGGGTGTAGGAATCAAACTGCCTGCTCCCATTTACTACAATGAGGAAAATAGCTGTATATAATGGAAAAGTTTTGTATTCATATTCCCAATCAGGACACCTCAAATACCCCACATAYCYCTKAGCATATCAGGCGCAAATTTTTCGYTCRGCTTCGTTGAGTRGTCGCRGTAAAGTATTGAGATATTAAATTAAAAAAAAAAACGGGCTTTTCTGACTTGCAAATGGAACAAGTGTTATACATACATATATTGCAACAAAAGTTCTTAGCTAAGGGCGTCTAGAATCAGGTTCGTTGCTTAAGTCTTTGGCTAAATTATTCCAGATTTCTTTGCTTAAGTCTTTTCTTCATTCACCGTGTATTTTATAAATTCGGTTTTGGATTTCTTGCATACATTTTCTCTCATTTGTATTAACTGCTATTTTCAAATCAGAGTGAAGTTCGTTACTTAAGTCTATCTCTTGTGTATGGTACATATTAATTTGGCTTAGAGCTTTCGCTTAGATTTTTTGTAAAGCGGAWTTTAAATGCCATTTTAGGTTTGTTTCTTAAGTCTTTTGGAAAATTTTTTGTTTAATGCATATTTTATATTTTGTAATTTTTCTGTCTTCCGGTTATAAAATATTTCAGACATTTGACCTTTACCATAAATGAGTGTTAATAAGCAATTACAAGCYGAAATTATTTTGGGTCGATTCCAGCTAAAATAAGCGCATTACAGCGACAAATATCTCAGCAAAACATATAATTTTCATTTCCACTTAATGACTTACCCGTTTTGGTATAGCTTGGTGAGCTCGCCAACACACACTAACTTATTAACCATTAAATATGCGCAAGGTCAGCACAAATACCACAAAAAAAGATATCTTTTAAATGAGAAGTGTGAATCAAATGTGTAAAATGTTTCTGAGTAAGCGAAAAARGAATTGGAGCAAATTTTCACAGCATCATTGTCTGATATTATTTACTAGAATTGTATTTATATAATTATGTMGCAGTGTGTGTGTTTTGTGCTGATGCTTAGTAGCTAAATGACGACATTTGTCTATTGTTGCTTCATTATTTACAAATTGTGCATGGTATGGTTATGTAGTTTTRGAAAATATTTTCTTAAATTTTTTCTTAAGTTTTTTGTATGATAATTTAATATTTGTTTTACTTTTTAATACATTTTTTTTGTATAATAATTTAATTTTTAAAATTTTTCTTAATTTTATTTTATAATAACTATTTTGTTTTTAATTTTTTGTATTTTCTTCAACTATGTTTGTTGAATATATAAATTTTTACGAATAAATTTTAGCCCTGATAAATGATTTAATTTGATGTTGGCGGTGCGATATTCATTAATATTTGGTGACAACCGCTTTGCTTTTTGTGTGGACAATGGCTTCATCCGGCTTAAGTGGAGTTCGGCGCTCTGTGTGGGTGTTGCTGCTAATTTATACATTTAATATACTTTAAAGATCTATTTGGCATAAAGGCTGATAAATAATACTTCAATAAAAAAAGCAATATTGAAAAAAGAATGAAGAAAACAATTAAATAAGAAACACAAAAAAAAAATTTTTTTTTAAACAAACTTGCAGAAACGATAACTGCAGCTGGTATTTCATTCAAGAAAAAAATATAAATGAAAGAAAAATAAAA